>NC_034599.1:88223818-88244142 GCF_900095145.1 Mus pahari
CTGCTCTCTTATAGAATCCAAGACTACCAGCCTAGAGATGGTCCCACCCACAAGGGGCCTTAATCACTAATTGAGAAAATGCCCAACAGCTGGATCTCATGGGGGTATTTCCCCAACTAAAGCTCCTTTCTCTGTGATAACTCCAGTGTGTCAAGTTGACACAAAACTAGCCAGTACAATATGCATATACATATACATATACATATACATATACATATACATATACATATACATATACATATACATATACATATACATATACATATACATATGTATATGTATATAGTCACCACAATTACAGTTGAGCTTCTGGCCTTGCTTTTTGAAAAAATATTACCTTTTACCTTGTTTTAATATATGTGACGTGATGTACCTAATCAGAGAAGAACAAATACATGTCAACAACTATTATATATGTGATATAGACTATCATACTTCACATATATGAATCCATTCAGTCCTCACACTTCAAAAAATAGATAATACCTTGCTCTCAATTTACAATGACAAGACGAAAACCCAGAAAGAAGAGAGACCTTGCTGGAGGTCACATGGCAATTGTGAAGAGCTGGGATCTATTCTATTAACAGGCTTCGCACCATGTGTGCTCATAACCCAGACACAATGCAACTTGCAAGTCCCTGGCTCAACTACAAAAACAAACCCACCACGAGTACCAGTGAAGGCTCCTCCCAAACGCCTGTTCAATGATTCCTGTGAGCATAGTCACAATCCTGGACAGCTAAACAACTGGGCCACAGAGAGTTGCTGGGGCTTACCAAGTTAAATTCTGACTTCTTGTCTCAGTCAGGGCTCCTATCGTTGAGAAGAGATGCAATGGCCACCGCATAATGGTAAGCATTTGGTTTCAGAAGTTCAGCCTGCTATTGTCAATGGTGGGAAGCATAGCATTGTGTAGGCAGATATGGTGCTAGAGAGGGGCTAGATGTTCTAAATCTGGTCCGCAGCCATCAGGAGCCTGGGCTGAGCTTCTGAGACCTCAAATCCACCCCTTAGTGACTTACTTCCTCCAACAAAGACATCTATTCCAACAAGGCCACACCTCCTAATAGTGTCCTGCTCTATGGACCAAACACTCAAACACATGAATCTATGGGAGCCATTCTTTTTCAAACCACTGCTATACTGTCCTTATTGACTTATATTGTGACCTCCCTAGAAGAAATGAAGATACTCTAAAAATATATGTGTTCCCACTCTTTTCCTAACAGACTATAGAAACAATGGATCCTGAGATTTGGAGCTATCTTATCACAAAGGAAAATAACTGGGCCAGATGGGGCGCTTGCCTCCCAATAGGGATTTCACACAGTTCTGAATCACCAGCCATGCTGCAGGAAAGACCATGGTGGGTGGGAGCATGTCTTGATAGAGCATCTCAGCTAAGCACATCGTGCTTCTTGCCTTCTATTTAAACTTAAACATCATATCAGGACCCTAGGACAATAGACATGGGAACCACTGTGCAATTCATTTGCCACTTCTCCCATTGTGGACACATTGAATAAATCTTTGCTTTTCACCTTTACTTCTCCATTTTATTGACTGGTCAGAATAGGTGCCTGAGCCTCACTTGTGAGGGAAAGGGGGGGGCATGCTCTGACCCTGACAACTCCTTTAACAATGTGGCGATTACATTACAGAGCACAAGAAGAACAGAAGGTCTACTAGTTGATTGGTAATTCATTGAGTCCCAACCCCCCCAGGAGCGTTGCCTGTGTGCCTTTTCTTTTACATATTGACTGTACCCAACATTAAGGTTTAAAGAGACATGTTTGCATATCCAGTCAGCACGGTGTGCGCTTGTGAGGGTTCCTCTTCGTTGTCAACTTGACTGGATCGAGATGCACACTTAGGCTTTAGTAAAACACACTGCTGGGTGTATCTGTTTGGGTGTTTCCAGGGAGAATTAGCCAAGGGGGAAGACCCATGGTAGTGGGATCTAAATAGACCAGTGAACCTCAACCTTCCTAATGTGTGACCCTTTAATACAGTTCCTCATATTGTGGTGACCACCAACCATAAAACTATTTTCACTGCTTCTTCATAACTGTAATTTTGCTTCTGTTATGAATCAGATTATAAAAATCTGTGGGTTTTGATGGTCTTAAACAACCACAGTGACAGGGTCATTCATCCCCATAAAGGGGTCGTGACCCACAGGTTGAGAACTGCAGGGGTAGACTCAAACAGGAACACGTTCTCTTGTTTTTTGCTTCCTGGCTTCCCTGATGGGTCACTGCTCTGTTCTCTGACACTTTCCCTGGCATGATAGACTGGGAGCTGCCACGCCGTGAGCCCCCAAAGTATCATCCGTATGTTGTTTGGTTTAGATGTTTGTCACAGTGGTGAACACTGACTGCTATTCTTCCTCATGGAAAACATCCAGGGGTGTCCATCGTCATCCTGGAGGCATGGATTTAAGGCTAGTACCAGCTGAGAGGTCTGATGGCTAATGTCTTAGGCATAAAAGCACTATAAAGATGGGCTAACAAGCATCTCCTCAGAGTTCTAAGCTTAGAGGGATCCCCATGTTTAGCTTGAAATTGGGAATTCTGTAAGTATTTATTCCGTGGAAATCAATAAAATGCTACAAACCATGGCTTTTCCTCCCAAGCCACTAGTTGTTGAGCATTAGCAGCACAGCACAGCCGCAGTGGTGGTTCAAAGCACCCTCTAGCTGTCTTAAAGCATTTTTCTAATAGAGACAGTGATTTGAACAATACATTTTATTTTATTTTATTTTATTTGGAAGGCAGAAAGGAAAGCTGGCGGTCAATAAAACCCACTGTGGTTCTTAGCAATGATAATTTAAAATATCACTTAACCTTTGATAGGAATTAAAATCAACCCGATTTCCATATCCCCCAAGAAGTCAACAGTCCTTGGAATTTGCACACAGAAGTACAGTTGATGCGCCTGAAACTGGCCGCAGCTGCCAGGACCACCTGGGGCAGGGGGCAGTTTCCAGTCAGTGATGGGTCTTTCAGAGGATAGACTTAAAGCCCTCTATGCTGGCTAAGCAGCCACTCATGGCAACAGTCCAGTTTCTTCCCTTTGGGGGGAAAAGGCCTCTGCAGTGTCTAGCCAATCCTTTGCCAGTGACAACAGTGGGCACCAGCTTCCAGGGCTGGTTCTCACTTCAGACAACAGTGAAGCAGACAGATGGCTCAGAAACCCAGGCACTAAGGGCTTATAGCATAAGCACACATGACTTAACCTGGAATTTCAGGCCATTCTAGCTGGAATGATATTCCTTCTCTGATATCAGTATTTGAACACATTTTAATTCAGACTGTTGAGTGGGTCATAGATTTTTTTTTTTTTTTTAAACATCTAGTTGCCAGAGGCTTCAGTGTGCTAGGGCATGAGGGATGGGGACGGAGGCAGGGGAGGGAGCACCAGTTCAGGTTGTTATCTGGGCACACTGGATGGCATAGGCTGCTCTTTAGGGCATTCATCATACCACCCCCCCCCCCCCGCACCGTCCTTGTCCTGGCAACAGAGCCGAATTGGTTGCCAGCAGTCGGGGTCATGTTGATGCCATTCTGCATCCCATGGGAGCCAGTCTGCTGCTGTCTGTTCCCCAGTGTATATGTGTATAACACATACACACACACACACACACACACACACACACACACACACACACACACACACACAGCTCTGAGTCTTTATTGGGCCACCTGCCTAGACAAGCCCTAGCTGTATTTAATGTTATGACAGTAATTACAGCTCCTTCCAGGACCAGCCAGTTATGCCTCTGACCATCCATCCAGGCATTTCCTATAACTTCTGCTACCCAGCCTGCCGGGTGGTCTGGAGAGGAAACAACTTCTTCCTCTATATTACCTCAGGAACAGGATGCGGTCAGTCTTCCAGCCCCCGAGAAGTGAGGAGAGCGAGAGAAGTCCTCTCTCCCAGGGACTGAAGGAGAGGCTCCAGCACTCCCATAGCAAGGAGCTTAGCAGTGCGCAGAAGCAGTCGGGAAGAATTGAATCTTTTTGACAAGTTCTCTTCTAAAGGTCAATGAAATCCCATTATACTTTAGGAGTTTCTTGAAGCCTAAATTATGTTAGGCAGGAAGGGAATGAATCAATATAAATAATAAGCTCCTATTCAAAATTTTTTAGCTGCCTCTGAGCTTGAGATTCTAGCCTTCCTCCGATGGCATGTACTTCAAGAGATTAACTTTACAGAGTAAGTTGATGAAGGATTCTATTATCTGTGAGGTTAAGTTCTATGGGTCAAGAAAGTTGAATAAGAAATCATCAACGAGAATGAGTTTACTTGTTTGATAATTTTAACAAATGTCAAGATATCTGTGAGCAGTCACGTCTACTGTATTGACAGCCTGTTTCTTTAATGGGGGCTGCAGTGACCGTCAATTCCCTAGGAACTCCACCTCCCACCTTAGCCAATCTTATCTCTGTGCTGAGGAGAGTGTGTTCTACATGTGGACAGTGGCTGCCCTTCCAGCGCTCTGGGAGGTTGGGAGATGGCGCTGTACACATGCTCTTATTTATCCAGCATAGGGCGCTGTGCTTCACTGGCCACTTCCCAGAGTGCTTTGCCTATCGGCGTTCCCTAACTTGCATCTTATTTATTATTATGTTTGTAGGGTGGTTTCAATGCATTACATCACATGGAATTGCAAGTTAGTTTTGGAGCTCTGGGGCCACGGGCTGCCGCTCTCAGACAGAGCAGAAGAAGGAATTTGTAACAGAGTAGGAAGGGACACGGCCTGTGTTTTCGTATATTTTCTGCTGATTTTTGTTTCATTTCAGAGGAATGCCTTAGGGATAGAAAAATAAAACATCAAATGAGCCAGACTGGTATACACAACAGAATTCAATATGAGCTTGTTTGCACTAATGCTAACATAGGTAAGGATTGCATGAACTGATCTAGAGGAATAAACAGAAGCAGGTCGCACGTAGGGAGAAGCTCACACGTAGGGAGAAGCTCACACGTAGGGAGAAGCTCACACGTAGGGAGAAGCTCACACGTAGGGAGATGCTGGTACAGAGAGGGTTAGGTGTGAGGAAGCCGTTCATTTATTCTCAAGATTATAAAGTGGAATTTGATTTTGACTTACCGTGTTAGCGTATTATTTCATCTTAACTGCTAGTAATATCATTTACTACTCACAATATGTAGACTATTAAAGGGTCTATGATGTCTGTCTTCATCAAAACCAGATCACACTCTCATGTGGTTTCTTCTTACTCAACAGTGGAGGAAGTGAGCCTAGAACTGTTAGTTAACTCAGTGGATGATAAGTGGGAAAGTTGAGAAGGACCTGGACTCTGAGCCACAGAGCCATGTAGAGTCTCTCATGATAGACCAAAAGGTTTTAAAAAGCATTAATTTAGTGTATGTGTGCCTGTCTATCTGTCTCTGTGTGTGTGTCTCTCTCTGTGTGTATGTGTGTGTGTGCATGTGTCTGTCTGTCTGTGACTCTGTGTGTTTCTGCTTGTGTCTATCTGTCTGTGACTCTCTCTGTGTATATGTGTTTAGGAGTCTGTATTATATTTGTGTGTGTTTATCTGTGACTCTGTACATTTGAGTGACTCTGTGTGTGTAATGTGTCTGTGACTCTCTGTATGTGTGTGTGTGTGTGTGTGTGTGTGTGTGTATGTGTACACAATGCTATAGGTCAGAAGACAGCCTATCTGAGTTAATCATTTCCTTTCACTATGTGGGTCCCAGGGATTGAACTCAGATCCTTTGTCTTGGCAGCAAGTACCTTTACCCATAGAGCCATCAGGCTGGCCCTAAAAGATCTTATTCTTTTTAGCTCTGTATCTTAATAGAAAATATTCCATCCAAATGACAAAATGCTTAGCATCTAATCTTGTCTAAACAATACAGCATCATAATTAGTAATCTTCCTAAGAAATTCCATTTTCTCCACTGGTTCCCATATTCTGCTGAATGAAGGCAGCAGACACGGAGTAGCTCGCTGACATCAGGCACTGTATATAACTCGCCAGGCAGCTCCTGTGTGCACAGGTCTACGGGTCTCAGTAGCCATTCTATACAGGATCCCCAAAGCTGGTTGTGTGCATAATTAGGAACGCCTTTAACCTATAGAAAGCCTCCCGGGATTCTAAAAGCAGTTTCTGCCATGCTTAGATGGGATACATTCCAATGTCTTCTAATAAATATTCCATTACTGCTGCCATGTCCTCCCAGAATGGCCTTTCATTCCCTTAAAATATAAAACAACCAGCTAGGTGGGTGGCACTCAGCTTTGACCCAAGCACTTTGCAGATAGAGTGTGCTTCAGGACAGCAAGGGTATATGGACTCTGTCTAAAAAAACAAAACAAAACAACAAAATACAACAAAACACCAGTTTATCTTAAATTTTTAAGCCAGGCCTAAACCGCGGTACAGGTTATTGTCGATATTAAGCAAATGAACTCCGTTAAATGACAGTTTTAAAACAAGCCCAGATACCCTGGTAAGTGTTTCCTTCTGACTGCTCATTATAATCACCATGGTAATTACCACGGTTGTGGTTAGGGAGTGGTGTTTCTCGGGTGTTGGTGTTTCTCGGGTGTTGGTGTTTCTCGGGTGTTCGCCCTGTCCAAGAATCATCGAGAGTGAGGAGCCTCTGTGAGCACTCCCTTTTGTGTCTGGGGGTCAGCAAGTAGATGTGGCATGTGGCAGAGAGGACACACTCATGCTGAACAAGGACGGGAAGTCTAGCAAGCTGCTCTCATTTCCGTGGCTGGGATGAAAATAGCAAAGGAAGCAATTGAAATGGGAGAAAGTTGGATGGGGCCCCATACACTTGGGTGGAGCATCATGGTGGTGGGAATATGTGTGGGTAAAGAAGATTTTTACAGACAGTGGGCAGGAGAGGGGAAGGGGCCAAACAGGAACCAGGGACAACCTTCCAATGCATACACCCAGTGACTCATTTCCTTAGCTGCCCCTTCTTCAGAAGAACACAGTTGTCTGAGCAGCAGCCTTCAGCCCATGAGCCCATGGGGGACATAAAATATTCAAGCCATGACAACAAGAAAGATGGGCAAGCCTAGCTGGTGGGAGAAAGGGAGGGGCTGCGGCTGTCATATTTCTTTACCTTCCATTTCCTGGTCCAAAATTTACAGCAAGCAGATCAGCATTAGAATTCACAGCATCTTGCTTCAATAAAACATATTTTGATCCTGAAACGAATCCCGAAGGAGTGGGAACTAGAGGGATGTAATTACTGTCTGTATTGTTAATTCTAAATCATTAGGCTCCTCTGCATAACCACCAGCTTATAAGATGGAAGGCTGTCAGAAAGACACACAAAATGATACAGACTTTTTGGAGCGTGACATCCACACAACCATTTGTGTGAGGAAATGGGCTGTTGTTTTTCCAAATGCACAGGATTTGAAAAATCCACGCTGTAACGAATAGAGGAAGAGTTGCATGTGCAGATGAAGAAATTCTATCCCTTTTCACATCCATAGAAACAAGTCTATACTAAATGTTCTTTACAGCAAAGAACAGGAACAAAGCGCGTGGCTGCAGAAAGTCTATAATGCTTCTTCCAGCAGTCTTGGATGCTCTAGAGGAGAGAGAGAGAGAGAGAGAGACAGAGACAGAGACAGAGACAGAGACAGAGACAGAGAGACAGAGAGAGAGACAGAGAGCATTCCTGAGATGCAGCTACTCACAAAACTATCCTCCTTCCAAATGTGATGAAAAGTTAATATAACCCTTTAACTTCCGTTCTTTCACCACCTCCCCATACCCCAAACCACTGACAGGTCAATGCTAACTCTTGTCTGTATGACAGGAAGTGGGGTTCTCCTTGTCTTCCAAGCTCTGGTTGCTCAGCACTACCCAGAGATACCTTGGCATCTGTGACAGGAGGAAGCCAAATTTCAATTCTTTCATGTGCTCCCTGCAGAACTGGGAGACGCTGGAAAGGGGAGGGGTGTGCGTTCTGTAAACCATAAACACAGTCCTCTGCAGCTTGGGTGCACATAGCTCACAGTGCTATGCCTTCTGCGTCCCCATGACTTGCAGCAGTTATGCACAGACCCCTCACAGCTGCTGAAATCATTTTGCAAAGGAATAAATTAGTGTACTGAAATAATAGACCTCCAGGGCACACTGAAGGCTTTGGAACTTCTGTCCATACCCTTCCTTTGCAGCAGAGGAATTAAGACCCAGCTAGATGTGTACCCACATTTACAAGTCAATCAGCGACTTTGAACCTGTGGTGAGAGTGGCCGCCACCCAGTGGCAATCTTCTCTCACTGGAATTTCATTCCTTTACACATTCACCCACCCAGGGGTTAATTCATTCTGGCTTGTTGTCTGACTGTTTCATTTCCAACAATTTTCTATCGGAAAATGTCAACTTATCCACCAACGTGGTCATTTCCCCACTTCTGTGTCCTCTGGCTTTCTTTGTTCTGTATCTAAACTACAGCTTCATGCTTGTACCGTAGTTCAGCTGCCAATCAGAACTTCCTCTGGTTAACCACTGGGCCACTGTAAAACACAGTGTGCATCCTCCATCAGTCACACATTGCCTCACCAAAACAACAAGGAAACCATGGCAAATTGTTCAAAGGTTGGTACTACCTCATAAGTCTGTCTGCTGAGAGAAGGGGAGAGGGTAGGAGCCGTCACTCGCTGTCTTTGTCAGGGTTTCTATTCCTGCACAAACATCATGACCAAGAAGCAAGTTGGGGAGGAAAGGGTTTATTTGGCTTACATTTCCATACTGCTGTTGATCACCAAAGGATACAGGACTGGAACTCAAGCGGGTCAGGGAGCAGGAGCTGATGCAGAAGCCATGGAGGGATGTTCTTTACTGGCTTGCTTGCTCTGGATTGCTCAGCCTGCTCTTATAGAATCCAAGACTACCAGCCCAGAGATGGTCCCACCTACAAGGGGTCTCTCCCCCTTGATCACTAATTGAGGAAATGCCCCACAGCTGGATCTCATGGGGCATTTCCCCAACTAAAGCTCCTTTCTCTGTGATAACTCCAGCTGTGTCAAGTTGACACAAAGCTAGCCAGTACACTCGCCTACGGCAGTAAGAGCTCAGGGATCGTGCAGGCCAAGGCTTAAAGCTGTACTCTATCAGCTGTCTAGCTTCTGTCACTTGCTCTCTTATATGTGACATTTGGCTGGTGTGTGACAAGCTGTGACACTTGTGTTCGTTGTTTAGTAGATTTACCTGGACCTGTTTTTATGGCACTGACTGGGGCCTTTCAGGAAATAGGAATGGGCAAGAATGCTTTGAAATCTTTGCTCTGGCCTTTTCTAGACAACCTATTGGCCAAAATAAGCCATGTGATTTAGTCCATATCCCAAATTGAGAGCACACTGTGAAGTTACACAGCAAAGCGATAGAGAGGTGGAGCCATAAATAAAAATCATCTCATTATATGTCCAGAGTAAAAACTCAGCTAAAGTCTTATTGAATTTGGTTGCACAGAGCCCAGGTTGACTTGGAGACAATGGGTTACAATCGTGATTTATATCAATGACCAGTAATTTCTGTTTATTACGAAAATCAGTTGTCATCAACAAATGTCAAGAACAAATGACACTGCTTCTTTCTGTGGTGAAGAACAGCTGACAGTTGAATGTATTTAATTTAGTTTAGTAACCAAGTCTTTACCAACTGTGAGGTGCTAGTAAGGACTGAGCAGCAGTCATAGACAAGAACTCAGCAGGATTCCAAGTGCCCCCATCTTTTCTAGGCAGCCTGCTGACAATCTCATACATCCGTGGGGTTGGAGTCCCATGAAGCTGGCCTTATGACTTCTTGTTTTAACTGGAATGGACTTGGGGTCCTGAAAGAAAACACTAGGAAATAATGAAAAAGAGTGTGGAAAATTCAGAGAAGGAGAAACTCAGCCTTTCTATATCACCGAGGTGGCCACCAGAGGGAAGTGACTGTCCACCTAACAATTTTCTACACGGGCTTAAAGCTGAAGAGGAAAGATCACAAATGTCCTGTGGCAGTGTTTCAAAAGGGAGGGCTGAAGGATCAGAGATCTTAGTGTGTCTTAGCAGAGAAGACAATAGATAGTAATTTGGGAGATAAATGTATCTGTTGTCTTATCACACATTTTATATGGAAAAGAGATAATTCCTCTGTCTTGATGCCTCACTCCATGTTTTCTGTATTCTGGGTTTTCAATACTCCTTACTCCTAAATTTCCACTAGGTGGCGCTCCTGAGCCATAGTCTATGGTTTATGGCGCACATGAAGAAATGTGAAATGCATTTTTTTTCTTCCCTTCAATTTTCAAGACTTTTTTTTTTCCAGTTTGAAAGATTGTAGAGAGGAATTATTTATCAGTTGGTGTATTAAAAAAAAATCCTGCATGTCCAAACAAGCGCTTCAAAGGATTTTTTAGTAACACCTATCACAGAAGGCTGAATTGATATGAAAAAGTGGGAGGGTACATCCCGTGCTGATATTTTATTATCAAAGAGAAATGGAAGGGGTTGTGTTTGTCTCTGCGAAGCCACAGTGACCAAACCACACATCAACTGATGGGACTGATTTGTTTATGAAGCTATTTTAAATCAGATGTCTGGATTCTTGCAACTTAAAAATCTCTTTGTTCAGAGTCTAGCAAATTCACACCAATGGAAAAAAGAGAAAGATGCACATTCTAAGACGTATGCACTAAATACTTCTTGCTTTGGTGGCCAGCGTGCACATCTGAAGGCCACTGTGAGTTGTACCTTGTGAATTTCCACTTCTTCACACTGGATAGGTCTGTTGCCACCCAAGCCCCAGCGGTAAAATCTTATACCAGGCATTTAAGGACATCTTGGTCAAATATGTTAAAAAAAAAAAAAAAAGAAAAGAAAAGAAAAGAAAAGAAAAGAAAAGAAAAGAAAGAAAGAAAAAAGAAAAGCCTGAGACCTACTAAGTAATTCTCTTTGTTTGTGGGAAAGGATAGATCTAGGACCAGCTGCTTCTGTCTGGACCTCTGATTCTGCCGGTAGCTTCTGCCTGTCCCCTTACTTGAGTTCTGGTGTCAGAACTCCACGGCCTACAGTCGTGACCCTGAAAACTCAGCCTTCTCAGGTAAAATGCTAAGAGCTTTCACCAGAAACCACTGACTCACGGGTCAGTGCCAACCTGCCCACAAACTGTGTAGCTTCCTTTAGACCTAAGCATTTTTATCTGTAGAAGAGGGAAGGTAACAGGACTTTCATAAACACACACCTGTATCACTCCAAGAAGCTCAGGCCATCCAGGGGGAGATAATCACAGAATTTGGGTTCATATGGCGCAGTCACTTTGATGATCATCTTACAATTAATAGAAGATATTGCCAAGTTTTATTTTGGAATATGAAAATTGTGCTTCTATCCGATTCTGCTGTTTATTAAGGATTTCGTGGCATTTGTTTTCAATTAAATTGAAGCAACTCAAATTCAATGAAGGCATTCTATAAAGACAAATGGTGTTTGTGCTATTAGGCATGTCAGTAGTAGTTACTATTTTAACTATCTCAATAAAGCCAGAGGTCCCTGTCTTTTCCATGTTGACAGCATGTTGACATCTGGACATGATGTCTAAAGAAGGCCATTAGGGGAAATTTAAGAAGCACATGGTGAGATTAAGGCTCTGAGTCTGTCTATTTGCTCAGCCCAACCGACCGAAGTGTTCCACAACACTCACAGTGCAGTGTGTGATCGCTGCACTCGGGGATCTAACCTGCGGTGACTTTGGCTGGCTAGTTTTGTTGCCAGTCTTTCCAATAGAAAACAGAGATGTGCTTCCTCCTGATGCTCTTAGAGTTCTCTAAGACTGAATCTGGCCCAGACTTAAGGAAGGATGCCTTGTCAGAAAGAAGATGGAAATGCATAAGGTGGTGGGGCATTAAACAGGGACAAGTAGGGACCACACAGACACTTTGTGGGGTTTGAGTCGAGATGCTGACCTGACAGTAAGGAATATAGAGCAGCTTGGATAACTTAGCTTTCATCCAGTCTGCTGCCAGCAAAGGAGACTGGGTCTCAAGAAAGCCCTGGATGTAGGAGCTAGATAGCAATTTCTCACTTTGTATCTCTGTGTATCTCTTTGTGTCTGCTCATGGGCTTGCTCTGTCTCTGTCTGTCTCTGTCTCTGTCTCTGTCTCTGTCTCTGTCTCTGTCTCTCTCTCTCTCTCTCTCTCTCTCTCTCTCTCTCTCAATCTGGAGGTCTAATAAAAAGGAAAGCAACTGTTAAAGTGATTGCACTGTTTCTCAGCAGAAAAAAAAAAAAAAACCCAAACCAATCATAAAAGGCCATTTCGATCCCAGTTCTTAGCATCCAGGAGGAGATTTGAGTGGGTGGTTGGGCCATGTGCCCATTTTGATTTGACAAGTCTGACCTCTGGTGTGAGGAACTCTCTGGGGATGACATTGGCAGTCCTCAAATGATCTGTCATCTACTGCCTGGCATGACATGTTTGATGTGGAAAGTTATAGTGTTGCCAAATAGTTATAGACAGCAATTATGGCCAGAAAGCTTCTCCAATCCTTCCTCTCCCCTACACAAAATCGGCAGCTTCTTTAACGTTCTCTATCGTGGCTTCTTCAGCTAGGAAATAAGAGTACTCACAATGTTGGTAAGATACAAAGAATGAATAATTGAAACACTGACAACGGGATGCCTGAGATGTAACTAATAAATATTAGTTTGAGATAGTTGAGATAATTATTAAATGGCACAGAGATCATCTTAAGGTCTGGAGTTGCTTGGCTCTGACCCTGCTGTAGGTTGGAGTTCTGAAATTGTCTGCTAGCAATTCTGTTATCATCCCGTCACCCCTCCTCGGCTCAGGTTCTCAGCCAATGAACTTGTCTCCAAGCAGTTACAAGTCTGCCTGTGTTAGTAACGTTTCTGTTGCTGGGACCAAGTTTCTGTTGCTGGGACCAACATATACCCTCAGACCTAACTTCATGGAGAGAAGGCTCTTTTGGCTCCCAGTTCCAGGGATGTATAGTCTACTGTGGTGGGGAAGAGAGGGTAGTGGTCCGGGAAGACATGGGGCAGGCTGTACATTTTATGTCAGCATCTACTGAACAAGAGGTGGAGCTGGCATGTAAAGTCTCATGGCCTGCCCTCAACCCCACACATACCTCAGCAAGGTTCCACCTCCTAAAGGTTCTACAACCTTCCCAAACATCACCACTAAATATGGACCAAGGTTTGAAATACCTGCGCCTATGTGGGGCTATGTACATTCAAATTACCTCTGCCCCTCACAGGCCCATGGCCAAGTCTTGATGCAAAACATATCCCACCCAACTTTGCAAGTCCTTTAGGTCTTTAATAGTCTCAGCAATATTAAAAAAAAAATCCAAAGTCTAAAGTCTTTTTTGAAACTTCAGGCAATCTCCTAATTTTGACTCTCTGTAAATAAAAAAAAAATTTAAAGTACATGCTTCTGATATACAAGGGTGCAGAGTATACACACATATTTGAAAAAGGAGAAATGGGGTATAATAAAGAATGAGTGATCTGAAGGAAGATGGAGCCCAGAATGGAGGGAAAGACCCTGTACCTCCATGACTGGCATTTGGGACTCATGGCAGAATCATCTCGGTTCCAAATGGCTTAGGTAGCTTTGCTACCAGCTCTGCTTTGTAGCACACACAACCTCTCTCGTAGGATAGGTCCACTCTGAGTACAGTTTTTGTCTATGGACATCCTACTGGCTCTGGACTCTCTAATATCCTGGCATCCCCACTGCAGGGTTCATCTTTATAGTTTCTCAAGTGGCCTCAGTTTCTTATGGTAGCATCTTTGCAGGTACTCTGACCCTGTCACGTATTTCTCGACCTTAGTAGCAATATCCTTGGTACAATGTAAGAAGACCCTATGACCTCTTCAATCTTGTATCTTTCATGTCTGTTGACTTCAGGACATTGGGAGTCCGAAGCGATTAGGAAAATGTTAAATTCCAAATCAATGGAATGTTCGTTAGACTTCATGACAAAGGGATCCTGTCTCAAAAATCCAAACAAACAAATCCACAAGTCCTTTCTATTTCTCAATAGAACACTATAGATATATAAACCAGGATTGTCTTAAATAAATCATAACTTGGTACTTAGATGAGTTTTTCATTTAAGGAGGCTAATTGTATACACTGCAACACTGTGGGTGAGGGCTGTTGACCGTGAGTTGGCAATGACCTCATTATGTAGAACTGGGCATTATAAATGGTAGTCATTAAGACTGGACTCTACTTTTAGTTAAGGGCAAGACACAAAATGCAGAGTTTCTCAAATTGGGCAGTCTGGGAAAGGTCCAGGCTGATGGAAGAGGATGAAAGGAAGAAGGCTTGAAAAACCCTGCAGTTGGTGGCTACAGAGAGGAATGGCTCTGCCTTCCTGTTTGCATACTTTTCTCGCTGTTCCCTCTGCCTAGTGACTGCCTTGCCTTTGATCATTCCCTCCTCCTCCTCCTCCTCCTCCTCCTCCTCCTCCTCCTCTCATCTTCATGTTTCCTGCTAAGCCCTCCATGGTCCCCCTTTGAATGCAGAGTGTTGTAATGGAGAGGATCACCTTCGGCCATACCATCCTTAAACCAGAAAATCACAGCAGACTTGTATGGAGACAAAGGAAACATAGAACGTGAAGTTTGAAAATATCAAGACAAGATATGGAGTAAGTTAGCTTCGGGTGGAAAGAGATACATTTGGAGTTCTGAAAGAGGGAGCATTTTAGTTGTCTGAAAGATGTGCACTGGCTTACAGCAGGCAGGGAATTCTACAGTGAGAAATGTCTGTACATGAGAAACTTTAGTAGGAGGAAGGGCCATCCTGTATGTTAAAAATGGATCTCAGAAAACAGATGTTAACCAAGACTGTGACACTTAGCTGTATTGTGTTTGCCCTGAAGTAAACATTATAAAATTTCCATGTGTGTATGTTGGGAACCATTATCCCTCATTTCTCAGAAGGCCTGACTCCCTCTTGATTTTTCACTGAGTCACTCATTTGTTCGACTTACCTAGAACTCAAAGGCATTTGCCTCTGTCTCGTGATTTTGTGTCATTTAGATGTCACAGATCTGTATTATTGGAGTGATGCAAGCTCTAACTTTTTACTGACCTTGCTCTGATTTTCTTCCTGCTGGCATTTCTGAACTGCTTGGCCCCACCTCCAGCACTGTTTACCACTTAGAATCCCTGGGTCATTAAAAGAAACCTAAAACCTGTTCCTTTGGCAGTGGACTGCAGTCAACAGAGAGGTCATACAACTAGTCATAGTGCTGAGCATAAAAGGGACATCAGTGTCAATCCCCACCCCACCCCCACCTCCCCCACCAAGGCTCAGGGAACACCTCGGAAGGGGAGGTGCAACCAATGCCAGGGCAGGAGGATGGGGAAGAGTACAATGAAGTGGTCCTTCTTCTAGACTGGACTTGGCTATGGTGCTCGTGAACTTACACACGCAGGGGTAACCTGCACAAGATCAAGAGGGTCCAAACTACAGCATAGATGGGGTAGAGATCGATCACCTGACCCCATCCCTTCCTGAGGAGCTTTTGACACTTGGTAGCTGCTAGGGGAAGGGAGAATCATTCATTGTGGAAATTTCCCATGCTCCAGTGGATGACCCCACAGCCATATACATATGGGCTTCGCTAGCTGTACTAGTGCTTATTTAACAAGAAAAAAGGCATGAAGTGGGGAGGGGTTGTGAAGATCATGGATTTACAGGGGGCGGTGGGGAGTAGATTCAATCATATTTAATTATATAAGCTACATAACATTATTATATTCTATAATAAATATGTATAATATAAATTATATAAGTATGAAATTATCAGGATAAAAATATGTAAAGAGAATAGAATAAAATAAATAATAAAGACCAAATAACATTTAAAAGTAAGGCTTAAGGGGCTGGAGAGATAGATGATTCAGTGGTTAAGAGTTAAGACTGCTCTTCCTGAGGACTCAGGTTCAAATCCCAGCACCCACATGGCAGCTCATACCTGCTGTAATTCCAAGATCTGACACCCTCACACAGACAAAATATGCACAAGCAAAACACCAGTGCACTACAGATAAAAACATACATAAACGACTTTTAAAAATATGAACCTTAATTCTCCATCTTCTCTTGCGCTTGGATATGAATACTTTGCTTCTTCCTACACTTCTCCTAAGCTACTACAGAAAGCACTTTCAGTTTCTTCATTTGTTGGTTCATGACTTTTGGCCTGTTCTAAAAACACTTGAGGCAGCTTGGAGTAGTAACAAGACAATTAAAAACAGGATCAGAGCCATTTAAAAAAATTAAATCTAAGGATGAGAATTACTGGGGTTAATTTGTTACTTCAGTTAGACATTCAACTTAATCGTGTGTTTACTCAGATGAGTAAAAAAAAAAAGGGGGTTATAAAATTTTCATTGTTCAAATGAGAGGAGCCATGCAGATTTAGGGACACAGATCTCATATGCGGACATTGACTGGAAAAGTATTTCATTAAATGGACTCACATAACTATTCCTGTTAACATTTTCAGACTGTATGTATGTACTGCTGCAAAAGTGGATTATCTGTCTAATAAACTGTGCCATCCCCAAGTGTTCTGGGTTCTGATGGGCAAATTTACAGAGGACCAGTAAGTGCTCTTGAAAATCCATTATCCCTTATGATATATCTGTGATAGATTGGCCTCAAGGCCCTCACATATTCCAGTATTAAGGATGCTCAGTTCCCCCATAGAAAGTTACCAATTTTTGTATGTCACTCCCACAGACCCTCATGTCTTTAAATCATGTCTAGATTCCTAGCAATACTTACTGTAATTAAAGCAGGATATAAGTGGTTGTTATGTTTTGTTTTTTAAGGGGAAATGAACAGAAAAACTGAAAAAAGTCTAGATGTGTTTAGAGCAGGTGGAAAAAAAAATACCTCCCAATACTTTGAATTTGTGATTTGTTAAATCCATGGAAATAAAGCCCAGAAGATTCGACTGCATACAGTTTTGAAAAACCTTTGACTGTTGGTGTCTGCATGTGTAGTACTTCAGACAAAAGTTGCAAGGTAGCTAGATATTTAGAACAAGGGAAGCGGGCAAAGATAAGGCAGTGGAACCGGAGAGTATGTAGGAAACGTACCACCAGTCTGTGTTTTCCACACTGAAGCCCTTGCCTGGCCGCGCCCCAACGCTTCAGCTCCTGTATTTCAGTGGCTGACCCAGCCTGACTGACATTCCCAGAGAAGAGTCTCCCTTGGATCTATTACAGGGTCATAGTTCAAGAGGCCTCCGGGTATCTTCTCCATATGAGACAGTGTGAAGGATGAAATGCCATTTCTGTGACTGTGCGGTCGGTGCAGGGAGAAGCAAGATCTGGTGGGCAGGAAGTGATGATTTACCTGGCAAGGGCTTCTGGAGACGTTTCCCCTCAAGCCACCACTGCATCACACAGACATGCCAGGAAACAGGTTTCTCAGTGAACTTGTTCCTCAAGAGTTATGAGGAATCCATCATCCCCCCCTCTTTCTTTCCTAAGAAACAAGGGGCAAGTCAGAGATAGTTTGCCTCAACTTACTTTACTGGGGAAGGCGCTCTGAGATAGGCTCACACTGTAGGTCAAGCCAAACTTGAACTCCTGGCAATCCTCCGGACTTAGCCTCCCAATTAGAGGGATGTTACTTACTTCTTAATTCTTAATGCAATATTCTTTTATTCTCCTTCCAGGTACACTTGAAAAGTCACACACATGGCAATTTGCATATATTATAGAATGTATTTGGGTTTAAATATATTATAGCATTATATTCTAAGTGACTTCAAATTCTTTTTGAAAGTTAGGGACATAATATCAATGAATTAAGTAAATAAAAAGCCATTACTTTAGTTCTCTCTGTGTGTAGCATGTGTGTGTGTGTGTGTGTGTGTGTGTGTGTGTGTGTGTGTGTGTGTGTATGTGTGTGTGTGAAAGCCAAAGCTCAATGTTTGGAGTTTTTCTTAGGTGTTAGTCACATTATTTTGGGGACTTGGTCTCTCCCTGAGCCTGAAGTTGACCACAGTGACTAGTCTGGCTAAACAAAAGGGAATGAAGTGTCCCCACCTCTGCGGCTCTAGGTCACTGATGTGCCCATCTTTTTATGTGGGCACTGGACACCCAAACTCAGAACCTCATGCTTGCACAGAAAGCACTTTAGCAATCGACCCTTCTCCTCAGCCTCTTTAGCTCCTTTAGCGACCATTTCTAGTTTCCTTTCTTGCACATGGCTGTTTACCAGGACAGTTAATTCTACGTGGCCAGAATAGTTTCACAAGTGTTTTTCAGATGGCGTGAGAGCCCCTTTGTTTCTAACAGGGCTTTAACTCATTTTGAAACTGGAGCTCATTCAATAAATTTCAATTATCAAATGGCCAGAACCAAAGTTATATAATGATCTAAGGCAGTGGTTCTCAACCTTCTTGCTGCTGTGACCCTTTAATACAGTTCTTCATGCTGTGGTGACCCCCTAACCATAAAATTACTTTGGTTACCACTTCAAAACTGCAGTTTTGCTACAGTTGGGATTCACTGTATCTGTGTTTTCCGGTGATCTTAGGCAACCCCCGTGAAAGAATCTTTTGACTCCCGAAGGATCGCCACCCACAGGCTGAGTGTTAGATCAGTGCCACCAATGACCTAAGTGCTCTTTCTTTGTGTCTATGGATGTACTGTGTAAAATTCCCTGTTCTGAGATGGTATGAACAGATGAAACATGTGAGAACATGCCTGTGGCCACATATGTGTCTGGGGGAAGGTATCACCAAATCTTTTTATTTATATATTCTAGGGGGGTCTAATGTGTTCAACTCGGTAACTCATTGACATACAACTGACTTCAGTGTTGTTGGGGATGGTTTGGTGGCAGCCGGGGATAGCCTGCTTGACAGTTCTCCGTGCTCTCTGAGAGGGTTGAGGCTCCTAAATCACCCATTGTGCAAACATCTATTCCCTAGTAAGTTGTGGCTGTAAGATTATACATCCATAGCAAGGGTTTGATGGTGCTGTAAACCACTCAAGCCCAGCTCTTATAATTTATTGAAACATCAGCTCTCCTCAAGGGAATTATAGACAGATAATTACCACTTGTCCAGTGCCATAAACCAAGTCAAGTGCCTCTGGATTTCTCTATGTCGAAACAAAATCCAACACTGGGGAGGGAGCAGGAAGAATTCCCAAATAAGACTGAACAGCTTAACAGACAGGAATCATATCACAAATACGGGACCCTTTTGATACACATGGTTCTGGATCTCTCCTCATTGGCCACCCTGGTTAAATCACTGCAAATCCCTCTCTTGGAAAAGCTCTGTAGTAATTGGTGTTCTTTTCCAGCATCTCTAAAAGCCTTTGTTTCTATCACAGGCTTTGTCTCTTGAATTCTGGCTTCATTTCCACCCTTCTGTTTCCCCCCTTGTCCTTTTCCTCTCACGGTGTCTATCCCTGACAGACTCATCCTTTTCAGCCATGAAGCCCTTTCAGCAGCTTTCCCACATGGGAAAAAGTCTATTCTGCCCAGAACCCTCTGAGGCTGCCACATCAATGAAGCAAACTGACAGCAGGCTTAACACCTTTCCCAATCATTGTCTGTAGATGTTCTTCAGAGCAAGCAATCCTGGGGTCCCTTCTTGTATACAAGAAAACACTCTCCTGCCAGAGAGATCTTGTTGGGAGCTTCGAAAGGAAAAGCCAAAAAAAAAAAAAAAAAAAAAAGAAGAATAGAAGATATCCTGTGGTGGGGGCTTCCAGGCTTCTTATCCTGTGTAGAGGGATAAGAACGGGAGCATCTTTAGGACATTGGGGGATAACTCTTCCTGAAGGAGACAGGGGACAGAGCACCTCTGCTTTATCACCTCAGTGGCTACTCTCTGCCGTCTTTGCACACTGCCTTCCTTAGCTCTCTATTGTTCTGATTCAGGAGCTTTGACGAGATGGCATTCCTTCCTCTGTGTCTTTCTCTTGGGAGCCTTTCACGATGATCTCTGTCAAGATTCTGGAGGATGGGTCAGTCTCGTACTCTTCTCCTGTCTGCTGAAAGCAGAGAGAGCTAGCGTGATACCCCAGACGTGGTGGATTGCTCATCTCAGGTTGTTCTGACAGGTGCTGACGGAAGGTCTTAGAGAGGTCCTGCTGTGATGGCCTTCCTTCCTTCCTTCCTTCCTTCCTTCCTTCCTTCCTTCCTTCCTTCCTTCTTTCTTTTCTTTCTTTCTTTCTTTCTTTCTTTCTTTCTTTCTTTCTTTCTTTCTTTCTTTCTTTCTTTCTTTCTTTCTTTCTTTCTTTCTTTCTTTCTC
>NC_034599.1:88244202-88250754 GCF_900095145.1 Mus pahari
CTTCCTTCCTTTCTTTCTCCCTTTCTTTCTCTGTCCCTTTCTTTCTTTCTTTCTTTCTTTCTTTCTTTCTTTCTTTCTTTCTTTCTTTCTTTTCCTTCCTTCCTTCCTTCCTTCCTTCCTTCCTTCCTTCCTTCCTTCAAAGTCAATTTCTCATGTGTCTTCCTCCCTTCTTTCCACAAAGTATTAGGAAAATTTAAAAATATTACTATCACATGTCCTTCTGGGCAGAGCTGGTTATACCAAGTGACCCCAGTGAGACCAGGGATGGGACAGAAACCCATGGCCTCTGTCTTGTAGGAGATGTCCCACCTTGTTCCTCCATCTTCCCATAGACACGAGTAGAGCTTGAAAGCCCTATACACTAACAGAGGGAGGAGGGAAGATACACATCCTTCAGCGTCGGGAGCATCTGAGGGATGCAGCTCCTCCAAGTTCTCTATCATGCAGGCACCTGGAGAGCAGAGTGATGCATCCACGCCTTACTCCACCTAAGGCGAATCTTAATTTGGCAGAAAATCCATCCAGAGGAGGCAAAGCATGAGAAGGTATAGCTACAGCCTGCAGGCAGATGTGCGCCTTCGAAAATGCGAGCAAAATTTCCAACGCTACTCTGCTCCAAGGGAATGGAAAGAGAGAGGAGCCAAGGTCTGGACTTCAAAGAAATGTAACTAAAAATGCCTCCCACTCTGATTTTAATCTTCTCATTGGCCCTTTCTGCGAGGGGAGAACCTTGAGTGAGTGGATTTGCCTGCTCCTTCAGTAAATCAAAGCTTTTCAGGGAGGGTTCATCGGCAGGGACTCCTTACCCCAGGAAACTGTAATTGGAGGTAAATATTAATTCCAGAGGAAGGCCTTTAAGCTCAAGGAGCGCGGCGACAATGTGCCTCCAAGGAGCCACTTCTTTTCTTTTCCGTATCCGTTGGAAGCAGATTGTGGGAGCAAAGCTTATCTCCCATTTTTATCCGTTTTTTAACAATGCCCTGCCTACTGCTAGTTAAACTGAGCTGCCTTAAGCTCAGCACAAAAAGCTCTTTTCAGAGCATCTAGTAGATAACTTTTTTTTTTTTTTTAAAGAAAAGAAATCTTTTCACATAGCTCTCCTGGTGCCCTTTCATGAGTTGGGGCTCTGTGCAGGCAGCTGAGCCTGAGATGGCTTTTGGGGACAAAGCCACCATCAAGTATTAAGTCCACATATATTCTTTAAAGCCACCGCCATATTTGGAAGCCCCCACCTTCCGCCTCCTGTGCACTGGGCTCCCAGTGAGTCCAGTGTCTGTGCATCAGTAAAGCACACTGAGACTCTCCAAGCCAAAAATCCATGTCCCGCCCTCACTGGGTGATGATGTCCAATGTGGACACCCTCACCTGGAGCCTGGCTGAATTGCATGTGCCGAAAGTGATGAAAAAGGGAATTCGGAACCCACAGAACGGTGGCCAGATGCCGTGAGAAGCCTGAATAGCTGGGTTCATATCAGCAGCCCCAGCGCTCGACTGCTGCTTTCTCTGATAATGAGAGAAATTTCTGGAATCTCATTTTCCTTCAACAATAAGGGCAGGGGTGGTGCCCACTCAGCTGCAGCCGCCGATGAGATTTCTGAGGACTCTGTAGTCTATTTTCAAACCTCTGAGCCTCACTTTGAAGTAAGGCTGCTTTGAAGCAACTCTGAACCGGATCCTGACGAACTTGATGAGCATTTGAGAGGTGATTAAAGGTTCCGGGTGGAAGAGCTGCCCCCGTCCTCTCAACCCTGGCTGTTCCGCCTGCTCTAACCTGCCCGCAGTGCTGACGAGTCAGGCCCACTGTGGGTGCCCGGACCCTGGCCCACAAGTAGACCTAGATTGAAGGGAAAGCATGGCCTCATGCAGGCCATGATGCATGGCCTTCAATGATATCTGCATCTCCCTCACGCCGCGTTTGCTTTCCTTAGCTTCCCTGCAGTTTGCCTGC
Source organism: Mus pahari (assembly GCF_900095145.1). Taxonomy (NCBI): domain Eukaryota; kingdom Metazoa; phylum Chordata; class Mammalia; order Rodentia; family Muridae; genus Mus; species Mus pahari. The sequence goes on from NC_034599.1 coordinate 88,246,151, forward strand.
TGAGGCTGTATCCACCTCATTACCCTGAGTGCCCAACCTCACAGGGCAGAGGGCCGTGGGATCAGATGGCCTGTTAGTGTTATCCTACACCGGTACAGGCTGTCTGATCCCACGACCCTCTGTCTTTAGACTTTTTTTTTTTATAGCATTGGTTACCCGTGGGAGGAATTAACTCTTGGGAAAGGTGGCTTTCTTCAACCAATGTAAGGCCCGTGGTGACTGACAGCTACAGGCTGTCTTTACAGCAGCAGGGGTGATAAGTCAGATGTTCTGAAAGGAGAAGAAATGTGTGTGACATCACCCACCACCATCCCCTAGTTATACCAGAAATATTTCCTCTGCTGGCGGCATCCTGTTCTTGATTTGAAGATGAAATCTTTAATGAAATCAATGCCTCTTAAGAGTGTGCCACTTCCCATGTGCCAAGAACCAGGTTGACAGCAGTAAAGCCCAGTCCTTGCTGTGTATGACTCAATGCGATGCCAAACCGAGGCCAACTGAGAATGCCCCGAGATCTCAGAGAAGCTCCATTTAAGGCATGTCCTCTTTAGCAGACTCGAGAATGGGGCCTACCATCTGGAGAAGACAGCGCCAGTTCTCAGATGCCCCAGGAAACTTGGATTTCAACAAAGGAAAAATACATAAATATTTATCTAATCACATAATTAGAGAAAAAATCTACTGGCCTCTACAGTTGCAATCTAAATAGCCCACTTCATTAAAATGCAGAAGTTCTTGTGAAACACTTTAAACTATTTTCTCCTCTGAATGGTTTTATTTGTTAAGATGAGGAAGAAACATTTGTCTTAAATATATAACATTAAAATTTAAATATACTTACATATGCTTATGTTACATATAAAGAAAGACACTTATGACTTATTTATAGCATCGTACACATATATAGACTACCTGCAGTGGCTTTATTCTATGCTTTCTCTCCATTTCATTTGGATTGTTAGTGGTTATTGGTTCTGATAGAAGGCCTTATGGAACAGCAGCAGCCTCAGCTGCAGCAACAATATCATCTCCTTCTATGTTACCAGGACAGGACAGGACAGGACAGGACAGGACAGGACAGGACAGGACAGGACAGCAGGCAGATTTGTCTACACAGGTGAGGGAAGTGGAGAACTGAATTATTCAGTGGATTTGATTAATGTTTATGTCAGAGCAGGAACTAATGTATCAGTAATGGGGAAGTTCAATTAGTGCTTTAATTAATTAGGCTCCCATTTTTAGCCATATTGTGCAGGATAATTATTTGTTAGCTTTGCTCAGGACCTGGGTTAAGGCCTTGATTACAGGTATTTTTAAAAAAATATAATACAAGGAGGCTGGGGCTCTCTGGAGTAACAAGAAGCTCCCAAGATTAGAAAAATGTCAGAGAAAATGCAAAGCCTTGCTAATTCCTGAAGTTATGAAGGGCTACATGAAAAGCTAGAACATAGTTCAAAATAAACTGTTGGGGTTGATGATAGCCTCTGAGTGGGCAGGGCCTCAGAGACATTGATTCTTCTCTTTTCTTTCTTATCTGGGCCAGTTTTCCCTGTGCTGTCTCTGGTGTAGTCCTCTCTCTCTCTGCTTCTGCTAGGAGCTTCCTTTACTAAGAACAACAATAAACTCACTAAGAAGTATCCCAGTTCAGGAGGCTTAATCTTACAGCCAGAACAGAATGGAGCAATGCGTTCAAGGGAGCCTGTAGTGTTTTGATTTCACCCCAACTCACAGCTAGCTTTTGGTGGTGTCTGAAAGGCAGAGGGACTTGATGTGTACACACCTGTCTGTAGACAGACTTGCCTTTTGTTTGTGTTCTTAGTGAGCCAGCTGTCTCAGACTTTGGCAAGCACAAGGATTATCACACAGAAATACACTCTGGAACCCAGGATAGCCATATCCTACGGGCCAATTAAGGGATCTCTAAGGATGGTTTAGGTGATGAGGATTAGAGTATAAATCAGATCAATCGTTGAGCTCCTAGGTTAGGAAATCAATCTACTATTCTCATCAACTCTGGCTTTCCAGTATGATAAAAAATATTATGCTGCTAAAACAACTGCACGTACAGCTGATTATGCCTCTTTGAATGAGTTAGACACTATTCAATATTCATTCTATAAAGTAGGGTACATGCTCTATAGGGCTTACTGAGTTGTTTTGAGTGGGAGAAGATACAATTCCCAGGCCAGCTCTTTGATTTTCAGCCTTTTGTTGTCCATCATGACTTCTTTAAATGTCTGTGGTGTTTGTGGAATGTGATTTCCTCCTAACATTAGCTGTGGACACATTTTTTTTTGTCTAGAAGGAAGACTGCCTTAGTTATGTATGAGAAAGTTTAATAGCACAGTTCTTTGCTTTGCAAACAACAACAGTCCCAGTGCACTGGATAGAGATGTATACAGTTTCCAAGAGTTTATTTTTAAAATAGCGTGATAAAACATAAGATTATATCTTCACCATATCTAAAACATAATGCCTTAAACTTTCTTTAGTTTCTATCTGTGCTGTACTAATACCCATGAGATTAGACTGCTGGGCTTCACTGTCAGCTTTTGAAACCTGATGCCTAAATTCACATGTTTATTTATCACGGTGATAGAGTCTATAATTTTAGGTTGAACCTGTCCTCAGTTAATTCTAGCCTTCTATATAATATCTCTTACCCCACCTTGTAATGATTTGTCTGTAGTTGGCATGAGTCTTTCATGACTTTAAGGCATCTGTGAAGGAAATTCTTCTGTTTATGAAGGAAACATCTATGAGTAAGGATGTCAGAGGAGGAGGACAGGAGCAAGCCAGCAAATGAACAAGTGTTTTTACAAACACGCAAGCACAGGTGGCCCTGTGCCTCGAGAGTGGCTGTGTCTAGTAAATGAGTGTCATCAGGAGGAAGACTTGGTGGGGACTGTACATTCAAGACATATGCAGTGAACATAAATATTTAATGTGTTTCTTACTTGCTGGCAAAAAGAAAAGGATTGACAACACATAGCCTCTGCTTTCATGGTAAAGGACGATTCTAGATCTATAGTCTGCTTTGTGTGATAAGTTCTAAAAATGCATGGGTTTAGACCGCCTGTTAGCGATGCCCTCTGCCATCATGCAAGCAAACTGAAAGGTGGGCAGAGTGTGGTAAACAGGGCTTCCCTAATGCCACTCTGGACGGATGGAGAAGTGCTGTCTACTCTGCCGAGCTTAAACATTCCTGAAGCAAAAGGCAGAGAGGCCTGAGGTCATGCACCACCCATATTGTCAAACCACCGTTCAAGGTGGGGTCATGACCTTCAGCATTTGTGGAGGGCCTCACCTGAGAGTCACAACCAACCTTTCCAACTGCTGGAGCAGCCTGAAGTAGGAGCTCATTCAGAAACACACCTTGCTGGACTCTGACAAAAAATGGTAGGAAACTAGTCAGGAAGACCCCAGCCCACAGGACAGCCTCCACCAGGAAAGGTGCTCAGTAAGAAAGCAACGCTCCCAAGTTGTGCTTGATGAGATTGTGCGTGCCTGCCAGGGAGACTTTGGGAATGAATGGGTAAGCTGGGATGTCCCTGGAAGCAGGATAGGTAATAGCTACAATGCACTCCTGAGATAGAAATGAACTCAGCATATCGAAGGAGCAAATCAGAGGAGGGAGGGGTTGGACACAGATGAACCAGAAGGGAGAAATAGGAAGAATAAGAAATCAGAGGGGAGCCCACCTACAGAGAATGGAGGAAAGAGTGGCTTTTGTTCTAAGTACCCCAGGTTATGCTGAGAGATTTGCCATGGGGGAGGAATATCAAAGAGAGCCCTTTATGTGCATGGTGGCTTTATAAATAAAGATGGGTTTCAATCAGGGACTGTTGCAGGATGGGAAACTTTCTTCTAGAATTCAGGTGCAGGCATAGTAAGGACAAATGTGTCCAAATGGGAGGTCAGCTGGCAACCTTGACAGTTTTCTTGCTGAGAGTAAGCCAGGATGAAGAATTGTGAAGAATTAGCAAGATGCCTGCTCTTGAAGAGACACCCAAGGTCTAGACCTCAAGGCTCCTGCGTGGAGTTTGATCAGTCCCTCCTGGAAGAATTCTAGGAAACACCAGATGCCTTCTTCATTCCTTTGAATGTTAATCCTCTAGTTTATTGTCTTTTGTTCCTGTGGGCCAGCTAGGCTGGTTGCTAGCAGAAGGACCTGCTGTATTATATGAATAGCCAGGTATTTAATAAGGAGATTTCTATGAAAATAGAAAGCCAGGTTCTGAATCCAAACATGGTCAATTGAGAAGATTCCAAGGTCTCATGCTTGAAGAACATTTGGTTGTTAGATTGAGGCCAACATTGCTAAACTGACCAATTCCCAGTTTTTATGTGGCATGTTTTTTGGTGATAACTGGTTCTGTCAGCTTTGCTGAGTCCTGATCCAGTCCCTGACTTCTGACATTTGTGGATCACAGGATAGGAGCACACTGGTATTCCCAAAACACATCTCTGGATAGTTAATCAAGTTACCAGACTGCTAGATAAACATGTGTCATAGTTCCGCCTTCAGTACTTCAATACTGACCTCTAAGTCTGACTCAGTTTAGAGTTCTTTTTTTTTTTTTTTTTTTTTTTTTTTTTTTTTT
>NC_034599.1:88250859-88289055 GCF_900095145.1 Mus pahari
CTGCTATTTTCAAACTTGGATGGAAGGGGTAGGTGGGGAGGGGAGAGAGAGAGAGAGAGAGAGAGAGAGAGAGAGAGAGAGAGAGAGAGAGAGAGAGAGAGAGAGAGGAGATACATAGGAAGCAGACCATGTCTCAGAGAATTCTAGAACAGTGAAGTTGATGGAGCATGCCTGTATAGCTTTCCTCTGGTTTGGGAATCACTGTTGTTTCATCCTTCTGTTTCCGGTGGCTGCTGCTATTCCTTGGTATACAGCTCCATCACTTCAGTCTTTCTGTTTCTGGTGGGTGCCACTAGTCCTTGGTAAACTGTTCCATCATTCCAACCTTTGAGGATGTCTTAGGCTTCTTTCTGCTTAGTGCTAGTGTGTGAGGTCAATCTTTCTCTGCCTCTAAGCCATCAGGACTCTCTCTCTTTAGGGTCTATTCGAATAATCTGAGATATGTCTATGTCATTATTTGTAGTTTAATAACACATTCAAACCCCCTGTTTCCATTTAAGGTCACATTTACATATTCCGGGTGCTAAGGTCCGCTTTCTTAGTGGGACTGTTATTGTTTCAAACAACTCATGTGTCCCTACTTGAATGATAGCATTTGGTGAGGAAAAAATAATAAATTCAAAATTATCAGTTTTGATGGAGAAAGGACATAAAGTTGTTAGAAAGTTTAATGTAGAAAAATAAATATTTCAATGTTGGATGTTATAGAGACCTTTATCAGTGATGATAACATTTTTAAAAAATATATGACTTTATTTCATGATTAGGAAGTAAAACTATAGCACGTACCTGAAAAAATAAACCTTTCCAGCCAACTGTGTTTCCAAGTTTGTTTTTATTAATTGCTATTTTTTATTTGTGATGAGCAGGCAGCAAATCATACCATGTAGAGAAGAAATTGTTGGAGTGGTTTCAAAAAAAGGTGAACGTACCCAGATTGGCAGGTCCTGGTGACAAGCTCTTTTTCTGAGAATTGGAGATAGCAGCCTTGAATTCAATTCAACTTTTCAATTAAACTCAAAATGCATTTATTGAGAGGCCAGTAACTGCCAGGCACTGGGCTCCGTTTTGCAAATAGAAAGATAAATTATATCCCATGCGTGTCCTCTGAGACCTCACAGTTTAGCTTGGGAGAGGGAATGGTTGTAAACAATTAGTAAAAGGAAACAGCACAGTGTGTGTTGGGAGAGGGCTGTGATAGAAGTGCCAAGATAGAGGTGTAAATGGAAAAGAGAGCCAAGCAAAGTGTCTGATATCCAGGGGTCATTTAGCACATATTCCAATGAAAAGACCCACCCCCCACCATCTGGAGTGGGAGCTGTTCTTACCTCCAGGCTCATGTATTGGACAGCCTGAACGACGGTTCCCAGGTGCCACTATTATCCTCACAAATCCATTCTCCAAAGAGGAGACCGTGTGGTCTCTGCCTACAACCTCTAGTTACAGCTGAGCTCACTGGAAGCAAGAGCTCCTCTGGGCCAGGCCCTTCCGACCCTGCCGATCTTTTGGTCCTTGATTCAGCTACCCAAGTCTATACCACTCTAGAACCTCCGAGTTCTCTCCTGGTCCAGGCCCTCTGTTTTGCACTTTCTGTGTCTCTAATCCTGTCTCCTCTCCATCCAAGTCTCTACTCTGGTGTCCCTGTGGAGAGAATCCATCTTTATAAGAGGGCACTTCCAGTGAATCATTTCCAAAAGGATGTCTTCTGTTTGCTCTCTTCCATCCTCCATTGAGATGCAATTTCCTAGAGGCAGGGACCTTGTTAATCTTGTGTAGCATCTTATCCCTGGTGTCCCTCACACAATAGAAGAACATTCTGGCACCTGGGATGGTATGAACATTCAAAATTCCATCAGCACCTTGATGGAAGAAGTTCCAAAAATAATATAACAATAACCCCCATTATACCAATGCCTAGCATCCTAGGCATGGGTGAAACTACCCTCCAAGCCTGCACACGAACTCAGGAGCTAATGATAGCCAGCTCATTGGGTGCTGTTGTAAAGGTTTTATAAAGGACAATTTTAGTGTCCTGTTCTCATAGGCTTGAGTTAGAATTATGACACAAGAATAAAAATGACCTTAGTGAAATGCAGCAGTATTTTAAAATAACAGCAGTCCAGAAGAGAATCCTGGTAATCTGAATTTAGCTACATCCTTTCCTTCCTTCTCTGGGTTCTATTTTCTGCACCTCAAAGACAAAATACCTGTGGTTTCTTTGCAACTAGAGAAAATCGTGGTAAAATAAATGGGCCTCGGTAGCTTAAAAATTCAGTGGTCAGTATTGGACATTCATTGGTCTCTGGGCTCTGTTTTGTCCAAGCACCTAGTCTCTTTTTCCTTTGAGTTATCACCCAAGCATCAAACCAGTATCTTCTATATGCCAGTCATATTAAATTAGAGGCTAAACTACAAAAGCTCCTGTGTGCAAAGGCCAGGCTTCTTTGAAAAAAAGCTTCTGGCATTCAAAGCTGAAGCAGTAAACAACAAAAGAGATTGGTGAAGCCGAACAAATGGCCTTAATTGGCTGTTAAGTGTGGACTGCGTGGAGAATAATGCCTAACCCTGCACTGGGGTATCTACCTTGTTGGAGGAGGGTTCTCTTGGTGGTCGAACTTCTGATGAATGCCACCTTCTTCCTTCCTCATTAAAAACTTCCTCAGCATGTTGTCATGGTGAATATCTATATAAAGAAATGTATATGGCTTGCTTCTTATTCCTCTGATTCTTCAACTCAATCAAGCTTAATTGTTATATATTTGCCTAATGAAAAAAAAAACATTTAAACCTATTTTTCACTTAATCTTTTGACTAGAAAAAAAAAGCAGTAACTATGTATGAAGCTTGCTTAAACCATCAGAACATACAATAGCTGGTTATAATTATTATGTAAATAACATGAAGGAACAGAATCAGAAGTTCTTTTATGACTAGAATAAGACATGCAGGGTTCAGGCATGTGGCTGAAGGGGCACAGGGCACTGGGACAGAGAGCCATTTTATTTCTACATTGTAGTTCAGCTCTGAAGGAGTTTTGAGTCAGGGATACCTGTATAAAAGCCACTATGTATGGGTGACTGTCATCATAGATTATAGCATCCTGCAGTCCTATGATCAGCTCCTCTGGAGTGAAGCAGCCATATGTTCAGGTTGCTAAAGAGGACAGAGAGGCTCTGCAGATACTCAGGAGCCTTGTGGCTGTCCAAGGACACCAGAATTTATGATGACAAAGGGAACACAGCTCTACTTTAAACAAAATAGAAAATCACCATTAGCCGGGCTCTATTAAGAATTCTGAAGTTCTCAGAGATAAAAATGAGGTTGAATTCTATACCTCTAGTGTCTGAGACATGCTACGAATTACACCGATATTAACTCCTGGGGTGAGTATGAGCAGTATTAGGTGGTCGCCACTTGCATTCTTTGCATCTTAATGCCTGGATGATTCTATAGTCCAAACACTCACATTCAGAGGCTCAAAGGTGTCAGAACTTAATATACTAAACATTTTCATTTATATTCGTTGCTAAAAACTTGTGCAGCAGAAAGGATAGTGTTCTGACTTTCATACTCCCATTCCTGAAGCAGTCAGGAATGCCACGGAGCCCACCAGCACATCCTAGAACATTCCAGCATTGGGTGCCCATGACACAAACACAAAGGTGCCCCTTATACAGTACAGCATGTTATCTGGGCCACAGGTTCTGCAAGTAGAATAGGAGTTGGATTTTGGTTCTGATTAGCTCTATATCTATTGCCCTCCACAACATCCCTATTGGAACAATCTGCAGAGGGCCTCCTGGAGACAGAAAACAGACTGTCCCCAAGAAGTGTTATATGTTTTATTTTGGAAAGCAATGGGTTCTGTACTTTGGAACAGTTTTAGGTATTGACATATTAGTTTAGAACTGACTTGTTAGAATTGTTCATTTATCACAATCAATAAACTCTGTGAGGTATGTTATAATTAAACACTATAGGGTGTTTTGTTTTGTTTGTTTGTTTGTTTGTTTGTTTTTAGTGTCCTTTCCATGTTTTAAGATCCTGTCCAGTATTCTGAGACTCAGGACCTCTGTATTAGGTCCCCTTAGACTCTTCTTTGCTGTAACAACTTCTTCTTTCTTTCTTTCTTTCTTTCCTTCCTTCCTTCCTTCCTTCCTTCCTTCCTTCCTTCCTTCCTTCCTTCCTTCCTTCCTTCCCTCCAGATTTTTTTATTAATCATTCCATTCATCTACATCTCAATGATATCCCCTTCCTGGTTACCCCTCTATAAACTTCCTTCCCACACCCACCCTCTCCCCCTCCCGTTTGTCTTTATGAGGGTGCTCCCCCACCCATCCACCTACTCCTTCCCCACCGTTCCAGCATCCCCCTATGCTGGGGCATCAAGCCTTTACAGGACTAATGGCCTCCCCTCCCATTGATGTCAGATAAAGCTATCCTCTGCTACATATGTATCTGGAGCCATGGATCCTTCCACATACACTCCTGGGTTGGTGATCTAGTCCCTGGGAGCACTGGGTGGTCCGGCCAGTTGATATTACTCTTCCTATGGGGTTGCCATCCCCCTCCACTCCTCCTGTCCTCCTACCACCTCCCCCACTCGGGTCCCTGAGCACAGTCTGATGGTTGGCTCTAAGCATCTGCCTCTGCACTGGTCAGTTGCTGGCAGAACCTCCCAAAGAACAGCCACACTAGGTTCCTGTCAGCAAGCGCCTTTTGGCAATGGCAACAGTGTCAGAGTTTGGTGTCTGCAGACAGGATGGATCCCCTGGTGGGGTGGTCCCTGGATGATCCTTCCTTCAGTCTCTGCTCCGTTTTTTTGTCCCCATCTTTCTTTTGACAGGAACGTTTCTGGGTTAAAAAACTTTGAGATGACTGGGAGGCATGCCTATCTACTGGAGGAGGTCTCTACAGGTTCTATCTTCCCTTCACTGCATTAAGACTTATTTTTATCTTATGTACATGAGTGCTCTATCTGCATGTACAATTGCATGCCAGAAGAGGGCATACGATCACATTATAGATGGTTGTGAGGTACATAGATGTACTATGTATTTGCTGGGAATTGAACTCAGCACCTCTGGAAGAGCAGTCAGTGCTCCTAACTGCTGGGCCATCTTTCCTACACTGGCTGTGATAATCTCTTTAGCTTGCATTTGTTTTAATGACTTTGACAATTTTATGGGAGTTAGGCAGGTATAGGATAGAATGTCCTTGTACTGGAATTTATGCGATATTTGTCTTGTTATTAGATGGGATTTGGGGTTTGGGTAAAAAAAGATCATGGAGGTTCGTCCCATCATTCACAGGCACACACTCTGAACATATTTTTTGACAACCATTGTGAACTTTGACCTCCTGCCTGAGGCTGTCATGGTCAGTTTCTCACTGGTAAAGCTGCTTCCTCCCCTGGCCGACTGCATGATTTGAACGGTGCTCACTGAGCAGAGCCCACAGGATGCAGCCTGTCACCATTTTCTCCACTTTTGGTGGAGTACCAGCACACTTTGTAAAGAGGACTCTGGCTTCTTTGCAAATGCTGCATTATTCAATCACTTGTTTATGTCGGTGTGGACCCATGTCTATTTCTATACATTAGTTAATATTGTGAGAATCCTTCATTAACGATGCTGAAGTTATGCCACTGGGATCTTTCTCAGTTGCCCTGCATGCCTACCTGGCGTATAGACACCACTCTGAACTTTCTTACACACCTGTAAGCACAAGATGCCACAGGCTAGTGTTGAATATTCTCTTTTCTCTCCTTCCTGTATGGGAAAGGTTCTTTTCATTAAATAATGCCATTAGAAACTAAAATTTGTTGCTAGTACTCATAGGTAGTTTCCTTCAGATGCCCTAAGGCAACAAAGAAATGCACACTTGTATACTAACCTGTCTACATATACATATCTATATATCTACATACATATACTCTTTCTATATATAACCTTTTGTATTTAGAGTAAGGTAGACCTGAATTATTATTTATATCTCCAATACTAGTTCATTACTGCAATCTAGCCTCTTTCTCCTGTTTCATTCTAACAGTGGAAAACTCATTAATTGCTTGATGCTCTTATACATGTATGGCAGTATCAGAATATTTTACCTCTGCTTCCATGGAAAAGGACTTGAGTTCAAAATTACAGTCCAGTACTATTATTGAATAGCTCAGTTTGTCTTTAGTCTCATAGACTCTTTTTGTTTCCTTAAATATTAAGTTCAGATCCTTTCTCTGTTCCATTTTCATGAGATTTTTTTTCACACATTAATATATATATATGTATATATTTCCTTGTCAGTCTGCATTTATTTCTGGCATTCCCAATGGGAAGATGAGATTGTTTATTAGTCAAATTAATCTTATGTTCATTAAAAGATAGTTTACATGATGCATCTGAAAGTAGATGTTTTTATCTGTATGACTGTGCATTTAATATTACTAGAAAAGTACATAATTACTTATCAAGTGATAGTCTTATAAATGCTATGAATTAGGACAAAGACATATATACGTATTTTAAAAACTAAATCAATTCAGGAAACCCGACGGGGAATTGTGAATGGCTCCAGTTTGGACATTTGCCCACAAGGACCATTTATACTCTGCTGTTTTTCATGCACTGTACCTTCAAAGTCCAAATTTCTCTTTAGATCCCCAAAATAGGTCATCCTTGACATTTCAAAATGATAAAATGGCCTGTATGTGTATATGTATCCTACATATATTTATATTTGTATATATGTGTGTACAGAATCTTGAGTAAATAGCAATGCTTCCGTCTCTAGTCTCTTACGACTGTATTCTACACAGGCCAATAATCAATCTATAACTCAGCCAACTTCTCAACAAGGTGAAAGATTCTTTGATAGGGTAGAGAGTAGAAAACCACAGGATGTTCTAGCAGGAGAAGCTGGATATTGTCAGCATCTTCAGCAAGGCAGTCCTGGTGTCAACACCAGCACTTTAACTCATCCCATGGAAACCCAGATCAGAAGGAGTGTCTTGGCTAGAGAGAGGGCATGGTATTGATGCACTCCTAAAGACAAATCTTTATACCTGTCCATTAGTGCACCTCTCAATCTTCACCAGAAAAGCTTCTTATTGTAATAGAAGAAGAGATACCTACAATTGATTAAGGTTCAGAAAATCAAAAATGGGGGTTTCTCAGTCCTCAACATGATATCTATATAATACAAGGTTCAAGGATCATGGAGGAAGAGGGGAACAGAAAGGTTGTAAGAGCCAGAAGTAGAGAATTTCTATAGTGTATCACTGTTTTCACACACAAAAGAGCATGTGCACATATGAACTGACAGTGACTGTGACACTGTGATGGTTTAGAATATGCTTGGCCCAGGGAGTGGCACTACTTGGAGGTATGGCCTTGTTGGAGTACATGTGTCATTGTGGGCATGGGCTTTAAGACCCTCATTCTAGCTGCCTGGAGGTCAGTCTCCCAATAGCAGCCTTCAGATGAAGATGTAGAATTCTCAGCTCTTTCTGTACCATGCCTGTCTGGATGCTATAATGCTCCTACCTTGATGACAATGGACTGAACCTCTGAACCTGTAAGCCACCCCAAATGTTTTTATAAGACTTGACTTGGTCACAGTGTCTGTTCATATCAGTAAAACCCTAACTAAGACAGACACCATGCATGGGACCTGCACAAAATCAACCAGACAAATATCCTGGCATGGAGGATGAAGGTAGAATTCCATTCTCAGATGGGGATATTTTGGCAATTAAGTCAGACTTTTTGAAGTCAGGGTCCCTTTGTGTTGAGTCTTGGTTAGTTATCTCAAATAGAATAGCTCAAAGAAGGAATCTCCTTCAAATAAAAATATTTTGTATAGTTTTATTCCATTTGATGGATATTTATATAAGAATCTTAAAGTGAGATATTGTAGTTCAATTTTCAGGAATATCTTTTTGATATAAAATGAAAAGTAGGGAAATGTCAAAATTTGAGAACAGAGACAGTCCTCTTATCATTATTTAAAAGTAAAAATTTCAATTCCTCCAAAAGTCCAATATTAAGAAACCATTAATATAAAATATGCTAAATATTAGCAACAGAATATTCTTCAAGTCTTGCAAGTCAAAATTATAAATGATGATAAAAAAGTCTTCATACTATCATTTAAAAATAGACCATTGTAAAGTTCAGTGAGTGGTATGAGTCATAGGTTGGTAAAAATGTATAAAATGCAGATTGACACAAAGTGTTCCGAAGTGAGATACAGTTTATCATAGAACTTGTGTTCTGCCCCAAGATACATACCCAATGAGGATGGCTCCAGCTTTAACCCCTTCTATCTTGGTGTCCTCAAATGACTTGTTATAAAATTTCTTCCAGTCATCCGTTAGGATACAGAAGTTATGATATGATGGGAAATATCTTTTTATATGTTCACACACACACACACACACACACACACAATTTTCCATAGCATTTGGTATGAAGCCTAACCCCTTGGAATTTCTCTAGCAGCAGAGGTGATACAATCACCTTACTGCTGACAAGTCCCCGTCCCTGTGCTCTTTGGGTGACTGTTGCTGCTCCCCTCCCACCCCCCTCTAGCTGTAGGGTAGAGACTGGTCGTCAAAGACAAAGACAGGAGTACGACATTGAGCTTTCAGTCCCACACCATCCTCCCCCAACCAAAGAGTAAATTCAGAAATCAGTAGCCAACAGTTTGTGCCATTATGCCTGTACAAGTGAGTCTCAAGCAAACCTGAATATCAGAGAACTCTGGCTTGGCAAATACAGGAAGCCACTAGGAGGCCATGTGAATCTCAAGCTCACTCCTACTTCACCCTGCTCCTCTCTGATTGGACTATTACTGAGTGGCATTCCCTGGGGTAAACCAGTACATCTAGGTAACTTTCCAGAGTTCTAGAAACTATTCTAGCAAGTGATTGACAACTTATTCTAAGGAACTTTGTGGGAATCACTGATCTATAGCTAGTTGGTCAGAGTTACAGGTAGCCTGTCTCTTGGAACTTTCCTTTCAAGTGTGGACAGCCTTAGGGTAAGAAGACATTTAACCAGTTGGGATCTGACAGTAACTTCAGATAACATAGTATCAGAATTGAATTGAATTTCTGGACACCCTACCTGTGACAGATGAACCAAAGAACTGATAGTGGAGAACACTCTAGAAACAATATATTTTTGTCACAGTAAACAGGAAACAGATCCATGTTAGGTATTAAAAATAGAAAGAATTTAATTATATCTTACAGCTTATAAAACAGTAGGAAGAAAGAAAGAAGAAAAGTCAAGGAAATTTGCAACTCTGCCCAGACCATCAGGGCATCTGAGACAAGACTGAAGGAACATCGGAGACTTTGGCCCAGCCAGCTCTGAGCTTTGAGTAGAGGATTAGAATACAATCCAGAGACTACCATAAAACTAACTTCTGCTAAGTCCCATCTTCCACTGTAGCAGGAGAATAAATGGCCTTGGAGCAATTATCTCCAAAGTCTAGATCCAACATGTCATTAGGTGGGAAAATATGAATCACAAAACCTGTGGTGATGGAGTCTAGAAAATGTAGCCCTTGGTCTTCAACCCCCCAATAAAGCACAGGAACATAGGAATAGTTGTGAATTGCTTACACTGGTTTTAAACTTCTATCATAGAATCTTGTAACAGTTTTGTGAGGACTAAGTTACAGAATGCATATGTATGTAAAGTGTTAACAGGGTATATAATTAATTTCATATAATTGATAGATTGAAGCATTGTTCATTATGATGGCCACGGTGGTAACAAAGCCAATGTGTTAGTGGAATAAGACTAGTTATATGTCTTATTTGTTAACTTACATTTTCAAGTTTTTTTAAGCAATTGCTTTTTATTTAAAAGAAAGTTAGCTTAACCTCCAACATAAATGTTGGGGAGTCATGTTTTCTGTACCAAATATTAGTGTCAGATATCAATCACTGGATGTAAGGTATGGAACATTTGAAACCCTCGGATTATTTCCCAGATCTGCCATCTAGGGAAGTTTTCATATTAGCTTTAATTCTTATTATAGGCATTGAGTGAGTTTGGAATCAAGTCTTTATTTTTGTGTTCCAAACTTCACTATAGTACCTGCTGTCTTTCTTAAATAAAAATGCCGCTGCCATTCATCAGAACAATTTGGCAAAAGCCGGAAATAGTAATTGACAAGCAGAGAACACTAATTGTAGCTGGGGTAGAGCAAGTAATAAGAAAATGAAAAGATATTGTTTTCAGTAAACCCAAAGAGAAAATTCCAGCTAAAGACTGATTAAAATGCCAAGAGAGAAAATGCTGTTTTCAAGAAGAAAATACATAAAAGATTTGGAAAGCACAACCCTTCCAGAACAAATCTTAAATTGTAACATACTACCAGGACATTTTCAATGTGCCATGCTGTCTACTGAGTTATTATTGCTGGCTGTAAAGCTTTAATCAATAATATAAAGCATGATAACTTGATATTTTAATCAAGGGATATTATTGGAATGACTCAAAAATCTGAGCTTTGTCCCACTTAGTATATTAAAATATTTTTTTTCAAATACACCAATTATGATTGTCAGAGTAAGTGGGAAATAATTTATTTAGGAGAGAACCTTTTTCTTAATACTCCGTACCTACTGACTCACAGATGATTAATACTTTATAAACCAGCTGCAGCCAGCCTCAGAAGAGCCGTCTCATTATTGGTCCGTTATTGTGTTAGTCCTTTTTGTAGGAACTGATTAGCAGGCCAATTAACAGCCTTCTCCTTAGAGGTCTGCAGCTCTGGTGGGGGAGGGGCTGCTCCTTCCACTGAATCCTTTGCTTCAGTCGCCTATTTTGAACTTCAGAACTAAGAATAAAGGGGAGAGAGATTTCTCAGTCTTTGGTCTTCTCAGCGTTGATTAAAAATACATCTGAGATTTAGACAAGCTCTAAAGGAGAAAGGTAATACTCATGCATCGGTCACCTCTCATGCTGCTGCAACAAAATGTCTTACAAAAACCACATAAGAAGCAGTTTATTTTGGCTCACAGTTCAAGAGTACAGTCCATCACAAACGAGAAAACCTGGTGGCAGGGGCAACTGGTCACATTGCATGGATGGTTAAAATCAAAGGAGGCACTGGAGGCATGTGTGGGAGGGGGACACTTGATGGAGGAGGGAGTGTGGGGGATGGGTGGTGGTTGATACTTAGCTCATTTTCTCCTTTGTATTCAGTCCAGAGCCTCAGCCCAGGAAAAGTTGCTACCCACAGAGGGAGTCTTCCCTCCTCAATTAACCCTATTCATTCTGACACAGAATGCGCAGGTATTGGTCCTGTGGAGGACATAATCAATACTAATTATTATATCTTACTTCAACAAAGACCTTAGTGTGTGCTTTCTTAAAATGTAGTGTTTAACCTTGTGTTCTTCTAAATCCAAATGCCTAAAATTCTGTCTGGCATATAGTAGATGATCAGTAAATGTTTGTTTCACAAATAAATGAAGACTCCCTAAAATGTTAGTATACAATAGTCACTGTGGTCCTTCTGTTTAGGCAGCTCCCAAACTAGGAGAGAAAAAGACACAAAAGCAGATGAATCTAAGCTAGTATGTGCTGAATTATTCAAGTGCAGACACAGGAAGAGTGCAAGACAAAGACAGTTCTCTCTCAAGTTGGCAGCTTGGGTTGGAGCAGAGCAATCTTCCTAGAGATGAGGTCACAAAAGTTCCATAGACTTGCCAGGAACTCAGCAAGCCAAAAGGGAGGCTTTCGGCCAAAGCACAGCATATGTAAAGACGACTTCTGGAAGAACATTTACTGTTAAAATATAACAATATTTATAAAAATCCACGCATTTTTTGAGATTTCATAATCCAGAGTCTCAAGTGGAAAAATGAGAAAGCTTGGGGAAGGAGAGGAGTTGGAAGGCAAATCTGATCGTGCAGAAATTGAAATGTTGAAGAAACCGAGGTTTGGCGATGCCAAGTTGTTCACAGTCACGTGGACAACCACGGGGTAGAGTTTCCTCAGCATACCCACTGCCACTGTGCTGTGACAGATAGTGTGGGCTGTCTGCCTCACCTCTGTCCTTCATTGAGTTAGCAGGCTCAAGGAATCAATCCAGTTTTCAAAGGCTTCTTTGGTGACCATGGAATCAGAAGGATCCTGTGTGATTTGGATGGTTTTCCAGAATCTTCTTTTGCCTCTACTTGGTTATTGTTTGCGTGTTTTTGTTTTTATTGTTTTTGTTGTTGTTGCTGGTTTTTTTTAATAGCTCACTGTGTTGCTTGCTCATTCATTCATTCATTCATTTACTCATTCATTCATTCCGTGGTTCGAGCTTACAGATGGCTAGCTCTGTGCTACACACTAATTCATAGCCCTCTGCATGGGCTTCATTGCAGGGACCCGAGAGAGGCCACCATCTCTAACCTCATTTTCCACAGGGTCATTGAAATGGTAATTCCAATCAAATCTTACTTATAGAGTATCTCTTTCATTTAAGAACTTCAAAAGTGAACAAAGTACTACTTACTGAAGAATACAGGAGTTTCCTCAAGGCAGGAGTCCTTTTACCTGGAGGCTCGGTGTACGATGTCTGCCTGTCTGCTTCATCTTAGAGACTGCAGAGCTTTCAATCACAGTTAAGATTTTTACTTATGGTTCTGGTTCTCAAAGCCTTATTCTTTGGGGAATGTGGAAAAAGAAGGGTTCACTTTGATTATTTATCAAGAGGAGATGATGATTCTCACATGCATGGATGTTGACTTGGTCAAAGATTGCATTCTCTGTTTTCGTTGGTAAGTCCTCTTTGTACTCAAAGCAAATCTTGATTCTGAGAATCCCACTGGTTGCCATGTCATAAATAAATTTACCTCATCTGTAACCAGAGAGAAATGATAATCTCCCTTTTTTCCCTGTCTCAGCCCCCTGTTGCCTTTAATCAATGTTCTATCCCTGTAACTTCCACATTCTGGAGGTTTCGCCATACATTTTTCCTTCAGTGTTTATGTATACATCACTGCTTTTGAGATCTACATATTGTATTCATGTATCCAAACACCACAGCCTTTTATAACTGCATAATTTCTCCCTAGTTTATGGACACTGACCACCTACATTTTCACGACCTTGGATTAGCTATGTAAAAAAAAAAAAAAACAAAAACAAAAACAAAAAAAGCAAATGGCATGTGTGAAGATGTTCACAATAGCAGGGCAAGAGAAGGACTCATAGAACACAGGGCTCAAGCAAATCGGCCATCCCGGAAATCTAGTGTTCTAGGCATGCACACCGTAACAAAGCTACAAGGAAAATCACATGTATACAGTTAGTCATGGGCTGAATAAAATGTGTACTTGCTGAACCATAAGTTTCAGAAGTACCAGCAATGCCAGAAGGTGGGGCATCTGCTTCTTCTTTGTCCTTTATCCAGAGTCCATACTTGATGTAACTCCTGGGTAGTTTCTCACCTATGGTCTTTTTACATTTGAATACATGTATGTCCTCAGGGTCTGTGCAGCAGGGCCTTTGGGGCTGCCCTGCTTGTCACGCCTACAGGAGTCACCAGTGAGATGAACAAGAAAGTTGCCTCTGTCCTCTGGTTGGGCTACTCACGTCCGTCTCCATTCCTCCCTGGGCACCCTCCACCAGAAACCGCTTTTCCTGGAATCCACACAGGAAACAGTCCTTAAACCTTAATGCTCTGAAATTGCCCCTGATCAATTCTGTCAACCCTAGTGGCTTCTGTCCTCACATTCTGGGTCCCAGACTACAGAACAGCCAGCAACATGCCAATGTAGAACCCTTATTTTCCTTCTAATCCCGTCCCTTTCTAGCCTAGAAAACTGCCTTTGATCTGGATTTAGGGGTGACATGGGGCTGGAAAAACTGCTTCCTACTAAAGTGCGTTTTGTCCAATTCTCTTCATTACATTCTAAGGCTTTCTAGACCTTTGATTTCAACATTTGAAATACAGGCTTTTAAGAAAACCCTCAAATCATTTTCTCTCCAACTGTTATATATCTTAAAGTATAAAACCTAAGAACTTTGAAATCAAAAGTTGAGCTCAAGTAAGATGACAAAGAAGTAATACTTCATAAAAGGTATTATTTGGGAGTATGCTGGCTAGTTTTATGTCAACTCGACCTAATCTAGAGTCACTGGAGAGGTGGGAGCCTCAATTGAGGAAGTACCTCAATAAGATCAGGCTCTAGAAAGGCCTACAGGGCATTTCTTAATTAGTGATTGATGGGGGGAGGGCCCAGAGCATTGTGAGTGGAGTCATCTCTGAGCAGGTGGTCCTGGGTTCTATAAGACATTCTGCTGAGCGAGCCATGGGGAATGAGCTGGTAAGATGGTGTGGAAGTGAAGACAAATAAACCCTTTCCTCCCTAAGTTGCTTTTCTCATGTCCTGGTGTTTCATTGCAGTCATAGTGTCCCCAACTAAGACAGGGAGGAAACCAAAACCTATTGATACAGAAGGGAAGACGAAGTCCTGTCTTTACACAAGCTATCTCTATGAACAAGTAGTCATGGGTACAGGACATGCCAGGCTTACTTTGTGATCAGAGAACAATTTGGGAAACTGAGTTCTCACCTCGTTGAATAAAGGTCTCCGCTGTTTCTGCTGCTGCCCCAGGCTAGCTCTTGTGCGTGTAGCCTTCCTGGAGATTCCCCTTTCTTTCCTCTCATCATAGGAATGCTGGAGTTCCAGAATCGTGGCACTGCATCTGGCGTTTTACATGAGTTTGAGAGATCCAGCTCTGCTCATTAGGTTTGTGCAAGTAACATTTAATTTTTACTTACTGAGCCATCTCTCCAGCCTTGCATCTTAAAAAAAAGAAAGAAAGAAAGAAAGAAAGAAAGAAAGAAAGAAAGAAAGAAAGAAAGAAAAGAAAAGAAAAGAAAAAAAGAAAAGAAAAGAAAAGAAAAGAAAAGAAAAGAAAAGAAAAGAAAAGAAAAGAAAAGAAAAGAAAGAAGAAAAACTTTCAGTCTACATCAAGCATAGCATTAGTCTGAGTCATCATATTCAAAGAAGAGCGGCCTTTTGGGGGTTGCTTCCTTTCTTTCTTCTGTTTTGTTGCTTTGTGTTTGTTTGTTTGTTGCTGTTGTTGTGTTGGTTTTGTTTTGCCTTCATTTAAACTGGAATTTGACATCCCCTTTCCTCTGCTTCCTGAGTGCTGGGAATACAGGCACGTGCCACTATGTCTGGCTGAGCTTTATGTTCTGAATGAGTTTGTCCTAATAATACAGAAGGGAAGACAAAGTCCTGTCTTTACACAAAGTGTCTATGTATCTACCTGTCATCTATGAACAAATAGTCATGGGTACAAGGGATAACTGAAGCATGGGCACTGCGGAAGAGGACTGCCACCTTCAGGACGTATCCTAGGTCAGAGATGAAGCATAGCAAGCCACTTGTTATGCCCTTTCTCTAATGATGATGTATTTTTTTTATCACTTTTTTATTCTGCTGCTCCAAGTTGTCTTTCTCTGCAGCTCATGGGTTGGTCACCACTATTTTCTATGAATAGACAGTGCTCCTTTAGAGAAGGCATCAGAGCAATGCCTTGGATTCCCAGAAGGTGCAGCCTGAAAGGAGGTTATTGTAGTGTTTAGCATGATTCTATTCAAGTGTGGCTTCATCTCCTGTACAATTGAACATCGCACATCCAAGTGATGGCTTTGTTAATGAGAAGTTCAAGTCAAAGCAGTCAGAGACTGACCTTAAATTCCCATTCACAATTCTTATGGGTCTCACTGAGACATCCACAGTTGTACCAGAAGGCGACATCACATAGAGCTTTCTTTGAGGTTAGTGCCACAAACAGACTTTCATTTATGAGATATGGGTCACTGATGATATTTAAAGTGTCCCTGCCCTGACATGAGGGCAATAAGAGCTGCCCTACTTTTCTTTGTAAACCCTACTTGGTCCACAAATAGATCACAGACATTACTTAAAAGGACTTGGGAGGCTAAGTTAAGGAACTTATATATTTTTAGCAGAAAGGAATAAACTGGAACTAAGGTTCACTCAATGCAAAATATTTTAAATTCATGGCACAGCGTATTTACCTTTTGAGGTGTGAGATCTGAGCCTTCTGTTGTCATCAAGTTTATCTTCTGAATCAGTGACACATGCTCCAATAAACATCAAGTGACAGCTCCTAGTCACTATCCAATACAGGGTTCCTGGAGCAGGTCCAATCCACAGGCACAGAAGCCGTGTAAATAAGCTCTGCTGGGCAGGTCATGTACAGAAAGTGAATTAGACTAAGACATCAAGACAGTTCCTGAACACACTGATGTAGCCGAACAGATGGCCAGCAAGAGGGGTCCTTAAAGGAGCCATTGGAGCACAATTCCAAGTGATGTCTCATATCCTTTGGCAGTTGGGGAGTGTCAGAAGCAAACAGATCATGAGGGCGTGTTAACACTTAGAAAGGAATGATCATTCTCAGAGACTACACAAGCAGAGCATAAGCGCATCTTGTTTTAAAAAGGGTAATGGGTGTAAGAGATAACTGAAGCATGGACACCTGGGAAGAGGACCGAGACCTTCAGGGCGTATCCTAGGTCAGAGATGAAAGGTAGCAAGCCACTTGCCATGCCCTTTCTCTAAACCTAACTTGTTATTCTAACTCCAGGAGAATTATGAGTGTGCTCGAGACAAATGTGGATTCGGAGATGGTTGAGTAGAGTGTTCTAAGTATGTCTGTGCTGTCCATTTGCTCAAGTCTTATCTAAGTCCGTGCCTCGGTACACATCTCTGTTTGTATGTTCTATCCATTATTAAAGGGGAATAACAACTTATTTGCATGTTGCTATGTCTCTCCTCAATGCTGTCAACATTCACTTTGTTTTTTAAAGTTTTTATTAAATTTTCATATAATATATTTGGGGAGGCCCAACGACCCTTTCCCAGGAGTTACATATCAGATATCCTGCATATCATACATAGCCTATATAGCAGTAGCAAAATTACAGTAATGAAGTAGTGAACAAAATTAATTTTAGGATTGAGGATCACCAGAACATGAGGAACTATAGGAAAGAGTTAGGAATGTTGGGAGCCACTGCTCCAAGGAAACAGTGTATTTCAGACAAATCAGACCGACCCACATATGAACTCATAGAGCCAGTGACAGCTGATATAAGACCCACACAGGTTCAAACAGTACAAAATCCTGCACAGACAAGGGGAAACGGACACATTCCCACCACTAGTTAAGAAGCTATTTGTAACCGATGCCTGCTGGAAAATGGAAAATCCATTTTGACTAATGAATAACACTGGGCTTATCAACCACACTCCAGGGCAGGCCTCATGCCTGGTAGTACTTGGCCAATGGAAAAAAGAATTAGATTCCATGGTTTTTGTTTTGGTTTTCTCTGTGCATGTACTTTTGTTTGTTTGTTTGTTTGTTTGTTTGTTTTTGGCATTTTGTCACATCTTAAGAGTCCCATGTTTCTCGTGAGGCACTGCATCTGAGATCATGTTAACAGTGAGAATACTTGACTAGAAGGAGACAGGTGTGGTCAAGTACTTCCTACCTCAGACGGAGGAGCAAAGGCAGGTACAAATGATGAGCAGGTGTAGCTGTGACCTTGAGAACCAAATAGATAACGTTCAGGAATGCTTCCTCCTACATAGATCCTGCATAGGCCCAGTGAGAGGAAAAGGGTGCAATCAAAGCTGTTCAGATGTAAATATTATGTTGAGAGCATTGGCTGGGAGCTGCAGTTTTGGAAATGATACTGTTGATCACCTACTTGACATTGCTTCTCCTTTCCTACTCCCTGTAGAGTGTCTATTTTGTTCAAGCATCCACTTCTCACCCTCAGGGCCCTAAGGAAGGTGACTTCTTCCCTTGTCTAAGAGTAAGCTCCTGTTAGTATGAGCAGGCCTCCTGCTAGAAGTTGCTGGGAAAAGACTAAGCTAGGTCCAGCCAATGAGACCTCTGGACCATATTTGGGAAGAGATTCCTTTGTTGAAAAATGAAATGGCCCGTTCATCTTTAGTGGTTTTCATATCTTTATGTCATGAGTAGAAGGTGTTGCTGTAGTCATCTTTTGACCACAAAGAACTGAATCATTAGTTCTGCAGATAAACATGGCAGAGCTTAGCAATACACATGAAGGGTTTGTCACTGGAAGCCTATGGTGTCTTGACTGATGCTTTTAAAAAATGCTGGCCAACTTTTCAGAAAATATAGTAGTGATTTGGGGGATGGATATAAGTCAGTGTATAAGACTTCATCTTCCTGTCCATCCATCCATCCATCCATCCATGCACCCACTCATCGGTGCACCTATGCAACCATGCATGTATATTTTCAACATTAACCAAATGCCTATAATGTGCTATACATTATGGTGAATGTTAAAGTTATAAAAAGAAATTAGAAGCAGTCCTTGATCTTCCTATGTACATAGCCTGGATAATAGGTGACATATAATAATATGAAAAAGTAAACCTTGTAAAACATCAACCTACTGAATGCCTTGGCAGTTCAGAGTAGTGAGTTATCTCCAGATCAGAGTTAAGTAAGGACATAACAAAAATGAGCAGAAGGTGGTCACTCTATGTCCTGAGCTGGAAACCCGAAGAAGCAAGAGTAGCAGGGGGAAAAAAAAATCATTGCAAACTGAGATACAAATCCATTCCAAGAGCAGGCTATTTGTAGATGTACTCTATCAGAGGTGAAGTCCAGAGAAAACTAGAACTAGAGAAGAGGTTAGTTTGTTTACCCTCTAGAAGAAAAAGAAGGTGAACTTGAGCAGAAGGGTTGGAGGTCCACTAGAAGAATAGTCCTTGCTCCTAAGTTACAATAGTCCTGTTCATGCCCCAAGAGCCTTTCAACGAAACCAAAGAAGTGACTGCTCTTACTGCAGTCTTCATGATTTCCTTTCTGGCTCTGATAGACAGAATCAGCTACATTTTTACTTCTATCTAACTTGTCCTAGATATGCATTTGTGCTATATAAGCCTGTATTTAAATAGTTATCTGCTTCATGTATGTCCCAGTTTGGAGGATGAAATGAGGAGACTTAAGAGTTTACAAGGTATAAGGGAAAGCAGACATAACGGTGTTATAAAGAGGCATGCATCCAGGTAAAATTATTGAAGGATACTTGGGGAGAGGTTGGCCAGGAACAGATAACAAGTTATATTTCTATTGCAGGATAAGTAACAAGGGTTTTCTGTCTGGGAAAACCTTCCAAGTAGCAGGAACCTCAAAGAGAGGGAGCTCTAGTCAAAATAGCTAAGGTTAGAATTTCAAAGGTTAGAAGAAATCATGAAATGATGAGTGGAGCTAGCAGAAAACATTGAAGCAGAGCCTAGAGCAATGGGAGATGGGATGGCTCGTGAGTCAGCAAAGGTCTCACTCGCCATTCTCAGGAGCCTGAATATTATTCATCCCACATTTACTGATATTCCACATTCAATGAAATGAAGTATCATGTCTTCTCAGGACAGAGTGTGTAACAATGGAGGGGACAGACAAGAACACCCATGGAAGTGCTAATGTATATAGAGCCCTACCTGGGCTAACATTGTCCAAACTATCTTACAGTCCTCACAACATCCAGGGGAATAGAAACTGTGAGGTGGGATTTGCAGAGGACAGACTGAAGTATAGACATGTAAGTGTCTTTCCCGAGATCTTATAGATTAAATGTAGCAGGGTCTGAGTTCAAAGATTGGCTTGTTGGGTTTCAAGATCACTATGACATGGAAATTTGAAACCTCAATGGAATGTTATTTAACTCAAGTTGGGGTCAACAAAGACTCCCTTGGGGAATTGTTGCATACAATGTTCTAAAAATGAGTACATGAGGCAATGAAAGTCGGCAGAAAGAACAGTGTGAGTGGGATGTGAAAGCCAGGAGCTAACGGCAGTACCAGCTATTGGTTCAGCTATTGCTATGAGGCAAGGGAAAGCAGAGATGAACCTAGAGCAGGAATCAGATCATGGATTCCTCTGAAAGAGAAAGCTGGATATTGTCTATCCTAGCTTGTTTCATTGACATCAGTATAAATTCATCACCATTACTTCACTACTACCTTGGTTGACATTAAACACAGATGTCAATCCAAAAGAAGTAAGAGAGAGTTTATTCTTATCTAATAAGATTAAGTCTAGCCTAGGAGCATGGATTCCTGCTTTCCCAAATGACACACGCTGTCACCATGTCAATTTGTGTATAAGGTCACATAATATCACATGTCATATATCAATAGTCATATATCAATGTATTCACCAAAGACGTTGCTGAGGACGTTAGATAGACAGGTAAAGGCAAAGGATGCGGGAGGTAGAATCTGTAAGAGGCTTCAGATACTATCTCATGATATTCTTAGCTCTGGGCATGATGGAAGTGAATAATCTGCTAATTTTATACATTTCAAATATTTTTACCTGATAGTTGAAAAGATGTTTAGGTCAGATACAGAATGGGTGATAAATGGCTAATAAAAGGTATCAAAGATAGCCCCTGAAAGATGTGATTATCTATGTGGGATACTCCAACTCACTGGAATTAATTCCTAGCCAACCAGTCAGCCTCCAGTCTCCAGTGTAGTTGTGTCCTTTTCAGGAAACTTCGGTTCACACTCTTTATCCTCACAATCCATCTACATGTTGAGACCACCATCCATCGAGTTGCCAGACCTTGAGGGTCATCCTTGATGCCCTCTACCTTGTTGAATGAATCAGCACTCAAAGAGAATATGTTCTGTACTTGGAATACACTGAGTGTCCTCTTTAGAAGCTCTAGCTTTCCACCCAGAAGCCATGGGAATCTCCTGCAAAGAATTCAGACTTGCTACTCTGTTTTGTACTCTCAGATGCCCTGCCTTACATTTCAGAAAAACAGCCCAACAGCTTACTATGACTGGTGAGCCTCTGCCCTCCTCCCAAGGTTCTCCTCACCCTACTAGCCCTGGTCCATTTGGATCTACTGTCCTCTCCTGGAAGGCTTTCAGTTCCTCATTGCCTGGAAGCCATAGTTCATGCACTAAGTCCCACCAGACATGATCTATTCTAGATCTTTACAAGACTTTTTCATCCTTTGGATTGCTTCTTCAGTAATGTTTTTCTTGGTCCACCCTACCCCCACACCTCTTTTCAATTTGCTCTCTATATTTAATATAATTATTTTTGTCAGTGTCCTCATGACAGGTCGTCTCCATGCAGGTCGTCTCCATGCCTGTCTCTTCTCTTTATCTATTCACTCACACGAGGCAGTAAGTACTTTGTTGCTTCTGTCCTAATTCAATCCCAAGTGACTATCCCAGAATAGCTACTGTCATTAGGAAAGTAGTTGTCTTGTGTCAGATGTCTAAGAACAGTTCCACCTACTAACAACTGAATAGCTAAGACAGCTAAGAGACGAAATGTGAACAGGAAAACCATGTATAAGACATGGGGAGTAGGATTTGCCTCGGCAGGCATGGTGTATGGGGGCTACTTTGGACAGTGACTGCCAGAGAAAGGGCATTGGTAAATGTAAATGTTTGTCCAATAAATTAATATTAGCTAAATGATTTGTGAAGTCTGCAGATAAACATTCCAATAATAACAGATAACGTAGTGTCCAGGGAAAGAAGAGAAATAGCCCACATACGCATGGGTCTGCAAAGTGTGCTTTTCATCTCTGAAGGGAAGGCTCACTGTGAGGTAATGTTTCATCTTTTTTTTTCAGCTGCTTTGTATTTATTTACTATCCAAATTGAAGCCAGGATCCACTTTGTTTCAAGATGAACCCTGCCTGCCATGACATTTTGATAGGAGAGAGACAGAAGCCGTTCCCCTTGGTACTGCACAGAGGTTGATTCAGTAAAGAGTAATCTAATAACACCAAGGAAAGTAAGAATGGGGCCTAAAGAACGGCCAGAGACATTTTGGTCCCCATGGGATAATGCAATATGGGAAAGGATGCGTTTAAATGCATATGATCCAAGTAGGGGAGTGACTGAGGTGTTCTGAGGGCAGCAGTGGGTCACTCTACTGCCACAATAATGTCCTTCCAGAACACATTTTATACGATCTTCTTCGCGGAGCGCTGAAAGTAGCCTGGGCTTGAGCTATGCTGATTAGCAGCAAACTTTAAGGCTTCACACTCTTGTCTCCCTATGCCAGGACTCAAAGGAATTTAGTTTCTGAATCCCTAGTTATCAGTCAACAAATATTTATTGAATACTTGCTATGTGCCAGACAGTGTTAATTAAAGTTTGCTCTCTCTTGTCATGTTAAAATGCTCAGCTTCTGTCTTTGTTTGCCTTATAATTAGGGAGAGACTCCTTTTCTTAGAGTTTTAGTTTTCGGTTCCTTATGACTTTCCACAGAGGGGGGGAATTCTTAGGGCCCAACTTTTGAGTAAGCGACCTTCATTCTTTAGCAACTAACTAGGGCCCAGTCTAAGGAACTATGGGCAGCATTGTTTGAACAGCATTCTGGGTCCTTTGTAATGAAGACTTCCTTCAGATGGAGGAAAGATCGCTACCATTTGCTTACTGTTTTCCTGATCAACTGTTACCTCCTCAAATGCAATTTCGTCCCCTAAGCACTTTACAAAGTAGGTGGATTATTTCTTATCCCACATATATGAAAATATTTAAAATCTCCAGCCAAAATGTGTTTAATTGCCTCTTGCTGCCTCATTTTGCAGACACTTTTATTAGTAGCTCGGTGGACAAGTGGCTTATCTCCTGGAGAGATGTGCTGGAAACTGTTCAGAATATTTGGGGCAAATGCAAATCTAATGATCTATTATAAGATAAGAATGAACAATATATAATAATGATTCTTACATTTTTCTTTAAAAATGAAATTTATTCAGCTACACTCATACAACACAAGCACTAATTTCATGTGTGCAAACTAGATGGATGTTAGCAAGTACATATCTATTTCAATGCCATCATAATAATCAGAGCATTGCAGTTTCAAGAGTTTCCATGGTTCCCTGTGCAATGAGTTCCCTGCCTCTAGTTCAGAACAACCATTGACTGGCACTGAGTTTCTAACTTTATGCAAATTGCTATCTAGGGTATAAGAAAAGAGACAGCTCCAGTTGTGTGACAAAACTTTCCCTATGTGGCATACACCCCAGATCCCATAACACACCAATGTATAGATGCCACCAAAATCTAACATGGTGAACTTTATTGAGCTTTATTGGGGTAACTTACAGAGCATGGCTAAGGGGTTACTTACAAGAGCATATATGTATCAAAGACAGCTGTTATCAACAAAGCCCACCACAGCATGCGTGCCAGCTCACAAAAGCTGGGAACCTGGAACACCCTCCACAGCCTGAAAGAAGCTCGACAGATTGGAGAGTGTCCTTTCCAAGTGACTTGGTTGGTCTAAACCTCTTCCATAGAGCTCATCTGGTTTCTGCTTCTTCCAGGTAGCTGGTCCACTCTCAAGAGTTTAATTTGCTGCTTGCCTCTCATCCAACTGATGGGACTCTTAGATTTTATTGTTTATTCCAGCAGGGATGGTTCGAGTGAATTTAGTCAGCTTTAGGGACTTCCTGAAGCTATTTTTGTGTTCTTTACCTTCCAGTTTAAGGAGATTTCTGAAGGATGGAATTTTTCAGTCTCAGAGGAAGCTTGTTACACAAGTTTTAAATTTATGACATGATAAAGATATAATCACAGAAGAAACTGACCAACAATGAACTGTACACATGGATGAAGGGTGTGCGCAGAGGCCTGGCAGTGGTGGGTAGAAGCAGGGCTGGACTTAGCATCCTGAGCTCTGGGTATTGCCCATATATTATTTTAAATTGTGCTTTCGCTTTCCCACCCATAAAATGATGAGTGTCACTGTCTAGCCTTCACTTTGCATCTGATGGTGGATTTTCTTGTGTTGAGGTTCAAGTTGTGTGAAATTCTGTACTCCAGTATCTGTCGTTGCTGAAATACATTTAAGTTAAAATTTTAATATGAAGTGAGGAGACCTTAAAGTCTCCTCACAGAAGTAATCCCCAGAGTGTGTCATTTCAATGTATTTACATAATTTGAAATAAATTGCAGGAACTACCTCTAGTTCAGTTTTGAGAAATATGCTAATTGGTGTTTTCCAAGCCAGGAAATAGCTCTAAGGTGCTCTTTGGACCGTATCAGTGGTCCTCATCCTCCATGCTGGTCAGAGACCCTTACCCTTGCAGTTAGCTATCCAGAAAGTTACACTCTTCTGCAGAGAGTGAACTAAGCAAAAACATGGGAGAAGAGGCCTCTACAATGGCTTCAGTTACAAGAAGGGCAAAATGCCATCTCCAGATATGAACAAAGAACTGGGTTCTTTTCTAAGCATCCCATACCTCTGATTTTCAGAGCTCTTTATTTCCCTTCTTGATCTTTAACAAGTTAGATTTTTTCAGTAGGGCTCAGGTAAAAATGCAAATCTTAGTCCGAGTTAGGGCATGTGCCCAGGTAGATGAGCTGGACCAGAGAACACATCTGCAGGGGATCACTGCACAGAGTGTGTGTGCTGCTTTGTGGGGGTGGGGTTGTGGAGGTGTTGGTTTGTGGGAGGTAGAGTGTGGTGTAAGGGTGTGAAACTAGGACAACACAACCATTGCGTACTCATTCAAGTTCTTTATATATCCAAGAAATCTCAACATGCTTGGGGAACAGGCCTCCTGTGACTTAAACCCCATGTAAATTAGTGCTCTGACAGTACTGCAAATGAAAATACAAATGTTAAACAGGGCAAGCAACTCAGCCATCCAGCCTCCTTGATGGAAAATCTGTTGTCCTTCAAATTAACTTGAAAAATGTGAAAATCTCTCCTGCCCCATGTCCTTGGGGAATCCATCTGGCTGCTGTCCATGTTCTACTCTGGCCTCTCAAAGGACACGAACTCATGGTGGTGTGGCTTGGTTTCTTCCGCAGGGACAGCTGCTGGCTTTAGTGTTCAACGTTCAACTGTGCACATACAGAGGTGAGAACAAAGTTTTGTTCTGACCTTGCCTTTCAACAAGTTATTTTTTTTTTCAACTTTCTCCCCCCCTTTATTGGTTTGTTGATTTCTAAAAGCAATCTTTGTTCCATCAATCACACACCCAGGGAGACATATTATTTTTATCACCTAAGGAAGGCAGATGCTGAAACTCGGAGGAGATTTATGGGTTGTTGGCTTTATTTATCTGTAGGGTATCTGAGCTAAATCAGCCTGGTGGGTTGACTAGACAGAAGGGATGTGGAGAGTAGACGTAGCACTGCAGTCAGGAGACTGAGAAGAGGAATTACAACCGCAAGTTATGTGGAAAGGAAGGGCTAGGTGGCATTAGCAGTGGCTGGAACTGGTGATCTGGGATACAGATGCGATGGAAACTCATTTTAAATGAAATGGAGAGTTAGGAGACGAGGCCGGATTATGGGTGTCCTGAGCCCTATGCACTCGGTGAATATTAAAATTGCAAAATTATCTGAAATAATTGAGCCTTAGGAATAGAGAGTGGGTAAGTAGAAAGAACTTGGTCTTTGAAAAAAGTAGGACTGAGACCAATTAGTGGCCACTGAAGCTAAAATTACCTAAAAATAAAAAGTTGAGAAGAAATTGGAGAATGGGAAGAAAAATGTCACCAGGAACGAGAAGCAGCAGAAAATAACCCTCCCAGTTGTTAAGGCAACAGGCTTTTAGCCTTGGTGGCTTGGGAAGGAAGGCCGTAGCAAACTGAATTCTGCAGATTTGGTGAGAATTGGCAAGCCCTGTCTCAGGTACCATGGCTTACCCCTATGGGGCCTATCCATGACTTAGTTTGAACCTGCTGGATTGAGGCACAACTGCAAAGTAATGGCCATCCTCTATGCCTATCAAATTCTTTAATACTTGACATGATAATTAGGATGATTGAACCCAGAACTTCCCAAATTCTAGGCAAATATTCTACCACTGAACAACATCCCAGCCCTGGTTTCTTTTTTAAAGATTAGTTTATTTTATGCATGTATATGTATGCTTCTCTTAGCACCACAAGCTATTTGAGCTGTTCAACATTGGTGCTATGAACAGAACTCTGGTTTTCCGAATGAGAAGCAAATGCTCCTAACTGCTGAGGCTTGAGCTCCAGCCTTTAATTTTTGGAGACAAAACTCTCCCTATGTTATCCAGGCTGACTTCAAACTCAAGATCTCCTGCCTCTCCCGTCTGAGTGCTTAGAGTTCTTGGCCTGTGACCCACCTTCTCCCCGCCTATCTTTTTTGTTCACTTAAAGGCACTTTATTTTTAAAAAAGAGTTTCTTAAAGGACATCTTAAAACAGCACCTTTTATTTTATGCTCTGACTTGTCAGTCAAATTGCCCAAATGCCAAAGTACACCTTCATTTAAAAAGATGACATTGAACTGAGAGTTCAGTGGCTCTTCCTGGCACTTGCCTGGCATGTGCCAAGCCCTAGGCTGGAGCCCTTCTTCCTCAAACAAAACTGACCTGTTTGACTGAATAGTTCCTGAAGTTTGAAGCATATTTCAGGAGGGAGAGCCCCATTTCTCTCCTTCAGCGGGTGCTTCTCAGTTCTTCCTTTCCCCTTGTCTACTCTCCACCACTGTAGAGGCCTAACTGTCTATCACTACTGTCTTTTGCATGTGACCTTGCATGTGACCACAGCTTTGGTGAGGAGTCTGAAGCCCTGGTTGCCACAGGAGGAAGGCTCTGGAGGGACAGTCCCCACCGACAGGGCCCCTGCAGAATGCCCCAGGGGGTATCATGTGGGCTCCCTCCCAGGGTCTGCTTCCCACTGTACTTTCTCATCAGTTACTCCAGAGCATCTTCCCCACAGCTGTTCCTGAGCCTACATTGCATGATGTGATGCTTTTTCCAGCCAGAAAGAGCTTATTTTGATCATGACAGCAAAAAGATGGAGAGGAATCTTCCCAAGAGAGTTCCCTCTCTGTTCACATGAGATGGTTTTGGCTTGGCTCTTTTGTACATATCCCTTTTTACACTGTGAGGACCTGACGTTGCAAGAGACAGAGGAAAGGGCCTGTAGGGGATTTAATGGGTCTAGAGAGAGGCATAAAGTTCACAACCTGGTGGTTTGGACCTCACTTAAATAAGAGAAGGCATAAGGAAAATGCTTTATGCTAAAGGCATGAAACTTTCAGTTAGTTCTTCCTAAATCTAGAAAGCCAGATCCTACTTCCCATCCCATTGCCTTCCTAAAATGGACTGAGAAAATAGATCTGGAAGTGAACGGCCTTTTCTGTGCTTTGCCAACTCTTAATGAAGGATGATTGAGTGTGGAGGTGGGTTCAGGCTGAGCTGGGGGAGATAAGTGGAGACCGCAGAAGGTAGCAGAAGAGGAACAGTCCTGGTTCTATGCAGTTACACAGGGTGTCTAGGATGCCAGGAGACCTACAGAAATTTAAGGTATTTTATATGGGCAAGAGAGCCTTGTTTCCTGAACCTCTGTTTGTCTGGGTTGAATGAAAAAAATAAAACTGTACACCTGCGCATTTGTTCTTTTCTCAGCAAACAAAGCCAGAGGCATTGGCAGCCAACTGCATCCTCCTCAGGTGGCCCTGGCCTCACAGCACTGGTCCTGACATTGAGTGCCAGGAAAGAGCCAGAGAAAAAAGACCTGGGTCTACACAAATGTCTGTTTTAATTTTTCAAATTGTTGGTCACATCTACCGCCATATACAACTTTTTAAATGTTTGCCTCATGAGTCAGGAAATAGGTTGTATGGTGATCTGTCACATCTATCTATCTATCTATCTATCTATCTATCTATCTATCTATCTATCTATCTATCTATCTATCATCTTTTTGTGTTGATATGTAGAATCTATCAATCATCTATACATATAAGCATATTCATATCTTACATGACTTATATCTGCAACTATGTATCTTATGTAATATATGATCTAGTACATACAATAACTCTATTTTGCTGTATGCGTGCATGTATAGTTATATATATTTATATGTTGGGTTTTTTTTCATACTTTTGTGTTAAAGTAAAATAGGGGGGTAGTGTTCACTATTTAGCCCAGAATAGTCTCAAATTCATCTCCTTCTGCTTCATTTTTCCAAATGCTTAAGTTATAGGCATGAGCCATTATACACTACTCATAATATATGTAATATATATCCACACATATGTATTTATTTCTATTATATATTATCTGAATCTTTACAAATATCACTTAGACTTAACATAGTATGTTCATTTACAAGTCTTTAAAATAATTCTGCTGTCCGCTCTGCTTAGGAATTAATTATAACCAAGTGAGAGAGAAGCAGCAGGCTCACTATTGGATGGGGGTAATTACTGAGTGTGGACTCTCACATAGAAGCTGTTTCCAGTGCAGAGCTCAGGGACTGGGCTCCATGGGAAGAAGTCCTGGAAAGCTGACATCTATTCAGACAGACAGCAAGTATACCACTGCCAATCTGTCATGCAGATTAGTGACTGAAGGATAAGGACTGGTAATGTAGTCATTTCAGGTATCCCCCAATGCACTAGCCTGATAAATGCTGGGTTCTCAAAGCAAGCTTTAAAGGAGACAAGTTCCAGTGGAAAGTGGTTGTGTTACTGGAGGCATGCAGTTGCAGGGGTTTGTGGGGCTTTGGTTCACTTTTCACTTCCTTTACCCTCTGAGTATAACATCTTTATCAGTGATTCTCTACCACAGGTTCCATCCATGATGTACCACTTAGTCACAGTACTAAATACAGTGTCACCAACTCACAACAGAAATCTCTGTAGGTGGTAACCAAACTAAAATGTTTCTCATAGTTTTCTTGCAGTGTATCATTGCACATACAATTGACTAACATAGACAATCTCCACATGTGAAGTTGAGAGAACAACCCATACTATACAAAGCCAAAATAAGATAATCTAATCCTGCTGTTAGTTATATTTTTTCTTTGGAAAATATGGGGATAAGAGGATAAGTAGTTGACATGGCTTTGCCATGGTATTGGTCTCTGAATTGAAACCTGAAGGGCATAAGGCTCTTTCAGGTGGATACAGAAGAATTGTACAGGCTGAAAATATCCCCAAGAGGGAAAAGGAGGCTTAAAGAAAGTAAATTGTGCCATTACATTAGCTCTGCATGTTGTTCAACGGGAATAGCATGCCCATATCTGGACATGTCCTGTATCCACAGACCGGTATTGTTGCTCTCACAGATCAGAAGAAACTCATGTTCCAAGTAGCCATGCCATTCTGGGTTAAGCTGCCTCTAAATGGCAGTGCAGAGAGTTGAACTCAGTCTTTCTAAAAGGTTCTTCTCTTTACATTC
The DNA here is from genome assembly GCF_900095145.1 of Mus pahari. NCBI lineage: Eukaryota > Metazoa > Chordata > Mammalia > Rodentia > Muridae > Mus > Mus pahari. The sequence goes on from NC_034599.1 coordinate 88,280,135, forward strand.
AACTAACACGTGGGAAGGTATTTAATTTATGGTGATTAAAAATAATTTATCTTTATTGACTTGTGTGTGTATATGTGTGTGTGAATGCATGTATGTGAGTGCATGTGTGAATGCTTGTATGGGTGCAAGCACGCATGTACATGTATGTGTGTGTGTGTATGTGTGTGTACCCACGTGCGTGAACATACACATGCATGCGTGCACGCATTTCATGAAGGTCAGAAGAGGGATTTGGGTTTCCTGAAGTTAGATCACAGGTGGTTGTGAGCTACCTGACATGAATGCTGCCACCAAGTCTGGTTCTCCATAAGAGCAGCAAGCTTTCCTACCTGCTGAGCCATCTCTCCAGACACTCTTGTTCATTTTTGACAAAAGGGAAAAAGAAAGCTTGAATACAGCTCGCCTGTATTTGCCTGCAGACCTCAGCCTGAGATCCTACAGAAGGCACCATAAAGGGTTCTAGGACTAATAGAAAAATCCGCCTCTATCGGTCAGGTGGAAGGCTCTGGAAGGTACTAGAATTCAGGAATTTTGCTCTATGAGGCAGGCGAGAGGTGTAAAGACCCCAGGGCACAGCTGTGTCTGACCTAGTCTCTCTAGGCCTGTGCCTTTAATTCAAATCCTTTGCTAACAAAGGCAAAAATGTTCTCTCTGTGAGGATGCTGTTGGTGTTACAGATACTATATCAACAAAGGCATGAAAGAATTATACAAGGAAAACATTTTCCCCTGAGTTCTGTCTCAAAATCTTATGTGCAGGGGAGAAAAAGAAAAAAAAAAGAATAGAAAGAGGGATGTAAGTAAATAGCCATCCACACCGGTAGGAGAGGGAGTTTGCACATCCGAAGATTGGAAAAGGGCACTGGGTTCTTTCAGCCCTGTGTTCTCTCTCAGTTGGTTTTCTTTTCTTTTCTTTCCTTTTTTTTTTTTTAAAGATTTATTTATTTATTATATGTAAGTACACTGTAGCTGACTTCAGACACTCCAGAAGAGGGAGTCAGATCTTGTTATGGATGGCTGTGAGCCACCATGTGGTTGCTGGGATTTGAACTCTGCACCTTCGGAAGAGCAGTCAGATGCTCTTACCCACTGAGCCATCTCACCAGCCCTCTCAGTTGGTTTTCTTGCCTCTTAATGTTTTCAAATCAGAGTTTCCAAAGCTGCCAGTTCCTAAGATATAGCTAATGTTGAGAGGGTCTCCCTCCCCCTCTTCTCCCCCTCTCTTCCCCTCCCCCACAGCTTAGGTAGTTCTTTTTCCTCACCAACTGAATGCATTCTTCTGTTGCTCTTGGCCATGATGAGCTGCTCAGTTTTTGCCACATGAAAGTCGCATCTAGATCTACTAATCCTGCTGCTGTTGGTAACACTCTGCATTTTTCCTCCCCTTATCTGAAAGTGAACAAAGCTACCCTGCAGCAGAAAATATTTTCTTAGTGAACTTGCATCCACCTCCAGTCCCAGTGATGTAGCGCTCCAAAATGGAGAGGTGCGGTTTCTGCTAAACACACCTTACTGGAAGCAAAGCACTGTTCCAATAAGAAATAGTTCAAACTAATGTATCAGAATTCACAGACACAAATGCAAATGGGGCCAGGGCAGTAAGAGTGGCTTAGACTGTGGCGAGGATGGCACAGGTCCCAGGAAAAGCACACAGACAGCCCCAGTCAGCTCTGGTAATTTCCAGGAAGAAATAGCAGCCCAGCATGGCCTCAGTTGTGTTTTCTAATAGAAGTTCACAGTTTGACTTTTTACATATAACCTTTTTATCGGTAGTCAATGATTCTGAAAAAATAAAATAAAATACGCTTCTGGCTCTCAGCTGCTAGTTTGCAACTTCTAATAGGGAGGGAGAGAGAGAAAGGCTCTACTAAGAGAGCACTCTTCGGTAGGAAATGGAAAGTCCATGTGGAGTTCGGGGCTTTGCTCCTTACAGTGTGCTCCAGAGCCCAGCAGCATTGGTGTTGAGCTCTGTCAGAGTCCAGGATGTCAGGCCGCACCCTATGTTTCTTGCATCATAGTAATGAATTGTCAAGAGCTCTAGGGGTTATAATGATAATGATTGATTCCTGCATGAAGGTGGTGTAGGGACATGCCTAATGTCTCAGAACATGCCTATCCGGTCCTCACTCTGCTGTGGTCCATCTCTTGCCTCCCTCCTTTACCCTCTTCCTGTTCTCATTAGTTGTAGTCAGTGAATGTAGAGCTGCGGTCTTGCAGCAAACCACAGTAGCCAAAGGGCGGGGCTTGGGTAATTGCCGATGCTCTCGCTCCAGATGCCTCTGGTTTCCTTTGCCTGTAGTGCCTGTCTCTTCTTTAGTCACCACCTTGCTTATTTGTCTTTAGTTGTGGCTGTTAATATTCATTTGTTCTGTTGTTTTGTTTTGCCTCAGTCCTTTGCCCATCAGGTTTGGAATTAGAGCTCCCAGTCTGGGATGATTCTCTGGCTCAGACGGTGCAACTTTTGAGGATCCTACATCCTCTTAGCTCTCACAAACTCCTGTCTAGTCTAGTAAAATATTTACTTTATTAGTTAAGTAATAACCATGATAGGAAAATGGTATGTCCATATTCATCACACATGTGGTTTTTTTCAGCTATTCTTCATCCCTTATTGGTTGAATATACAGATATAGAAATCAGAGCTATAGAGGAACAATTGTGTGTGTGTGTGTGTGTGTGTGTATGTGTGTGTGTGTGTGTGTTTCCCTTAGATGTATTGACATTTAGGTCCAAAAGTAGAAATGTGATTTCTCTTTTGAAAATAGCTCAAGGTAACACTTCTGTCAAAACTAGCCAAGTTGCTATGGACTGTGATGGCTTTGTATTTAGTATGATAGAAAACAACCTATTTGTTTGGTTATAGACCTCACATTTTGAAGACCTATTTAATTGAAGATAGTCTCTTTGAAAATAATATCTCTAGAAAACGTGTCAATTTTCCTCCCTCTAGCTTTACTATGACAACGGGAGATGGGGTGGGGGTGGGGGATTCTTGTGCTTTTACTTCTTGGTCTAGCAATGTGAGATTTCTATATTTATAATGGCCTTGTCTCTCCAGGGCACTGTCACTACTGCCTTGGTCTCCATATTTATCAGCCCCTTCCTTTCCACACTCTCATCCCTTTGATTAGATGAAAAAGTACTAAGTATCTATGTGTCAGTGACCCTGAGGTCTCCTCCAAGCCAGAAAGAGTCCTGTTGATAAATGTGACAGAAAGATCACTGGACTTCATGATCAAGATCATTCAAGATCATTAGGAAAAGCTGGATGTGTGGCTCCCAGTCTTGGGGAACTATCCTAGTCTACTTCTATTGCTATGATAAACACCATGACCAAAAGCAAAGAGAAGTTTTACTTCATCTTAAAACTTACAGTCATGGAGGGAAACCACTGGAACAGGAACTGAAGAAAGGAAGCTGGAGATAGGAACTAAACCAGAGAACACAGAGAAACACTGATTTAACAGCTTGCTCTCATACTTGCTCACTTTGCTTTGTTATAAAACCCAGTATCACCCATCAAGGGGTGGCAGCACCCGCAGTGGGTTGAGCCCTCTCACATTAACCATTAATCAAAATAATGCCCCATAAACTTGAATACAGGTCGTTGTGATAGAGGTATTTTCTCAGTTGAGGTTTCCCTTTCCATAGGAAGTTAGCTTGTATAATAATCATCAACTAACAGAAACAAACAAAAAGCAACCATCTCATGGAGTTAAATAAGTTGCTTTGTGAGTGTTACCTCCATCTCCTGGGGAGACAGGTGTTCAGCACACAGGAAGATAACTTCTCCATCTAGCCTCATTGTACTTTCAGACTGAGCACTTGAGAAGACTACCATGAGGTGAGCAAAAGGAATGGTGGTTAACAAAGCCTGTGTCTGGTTTTCAGTCTGATGAAGCTTCTGTTTATTTTGCTTTAATAAGCAACTAAAACTTAAAAATATTATCAATGACAGGATTTTCTGTATCCCTCTCTTGTTCCTTGCTTTTATTTTCCTTCAGACTTTTATAAAAATATAAACTTTCAGAGTTTTAAGACACATTGAAAGTCATTTATGCCACCTCCTTATTTTGCTTCCCCAAATGTAACCATACCTTCCTGGAGAGTAGTCCAGTTGGTAGAACAGTTAAGGGCCACTTCAATTCATCTATGGAAAGAAGCAACTACCTTTCATGGTACCTCAATCTAATCTGACTTTCTTGAACTTTTATTATGTGACTGACTGAATTAACTAAGCTCCCTGTCACTCCCTGGCAAGCCTGCTTTTGTCCCTTTTGCTGTTGTCCTTGCTCACTTGATTCAGGAAGAAGAGTCAAGACTGGAGATGGTAGTGTTGGGAACCACACTCATTTTGATAGATATTTGCCACAAGATTACCCCCTACTCTCAAGAGCCAATATACAGTCGATTAAAAGAGTCATCTCTTCCCAGTTATGTTTTGGCAACTTCGGAGTGTGAGCGTAGACACAAACACATACTTGCTCGTAGAAAACAACTACCCATGATGTCTCTTGGCACATTCCAAAACAAAGCCCTCTTTCTTGGAGAGACAAAGCTAAGCAGTCTGTTCGTTCCAGAAAAAGTGGCAACTGAAAACAGGAAAATAAAGGCTTGGGACATTCAATTGGGGCTCCTGATCAAACACACAGAACGGAGGATTATTACAAAGTCTGTTATATGTAAAGGACATGGAGAAGAGATGACCAGCTGCCTATGGTAGAAAGCCACGGTTTCCTGGTACCAGTCTGTCATCCCAGCTCTGCCCATTGTCTTTCTTCCATTTTTGTGCACCTGGACACCTAGGGTTGGGCAATTAAATAATTGGGCTCCAAATTTAAAATATATTTTATGTAAACAGTTTTTTTTACCTTTTCTCTGAAAACTTTGGGTTCTTTGTTTATTAAGTTTTAGGTTTTTTTTTTTTTTCCCAAAGGAAAGACATCAACATTTTCTTCAGTTGTACCTTAAAGATCAGATCAGGTTTGGCAAATAACAGGCCTCTTTGCTCTTCCAAACAAAGGAGCCGTTATATAATCAAATCAACTATGAGCCTATTTATTCTTGGCCTTCATCTGCAGACAGTTCGTGCAAACCCACTGTGCATTATGCCTGAATCTAAAGACTCCTAAACTCAGACCAGATGAAGGTTTGTAAAATATTTCATCTCAGTGCTTAATAGTGTAAAACCATTGTCAAAATGGGGTTTGGGGAGTCGTGGGGCAGGCAGTAAAGGAGCAAGAATAAGTTGTTTGTTGTCTGCTGTTGTCTAGCCCATAGTACTTGGTGACAGTCAACACATGTCCTCACTGATCAGTTAGTATTGGTTTCATGTAAGTAGAACGCTAGCCTGTTACTTATTATGTCAGGACCATTTGAGAATAACTCCAGATAGATCTTGTTTAAGAGCTACTTGGGTACTTGGACTGATTGGTATAAAGAACAGGACTAGTGATGGGAGGCTCAGATAAATCAGGGAATCGTTTCTATATGAAAGTGGGTGTTTTATGCGCTGTTGTCCTTTAAAGCACCACGGCAATTTCTTTTACATTTGATTAGTGGATAAGTTTTGTTATAACAGCAAAGCCTCTGAGAAAGCTGTCCACTGTAAAGAGTAAATTGAATTATTACAAAAGAATTTCAGCCCACACTGTCAAAGGAATTTCAAATAGCAGGTTGTGCTACTCATACCACAAGCAAAACGGGCTGTTTGAAGCTTTCCATTCTAGATTTAAAAGCTTCCCAAAGTACACTGACATGGTTGAAAATGAGTCAGGGCAAAGAAGTAATGTTTGATTTTCATCTTTCACAAGATAAATTGTTCATTCTGTCTTGTCACTAATAATGACAACATATTTTAAGGCCATCAATCAAACAGCAACCAATGTCACATTTTAATTTGAACTAAATATGTTTTAAACATCTACATTATTTATCAGCTGACTGCTTGCTGGGATATTGATCTGATTGGGGAAAAAAACCAGAGGGTTGCGTTTTCTTGTCATTTATATTCTGTTGCGACCAGCAGTTGTTTTCAAGGTTCCAAGTGGTACAGCTGGAAGAGATAAATATGCTTTAGAGAATATGAAACGAGATGGAAACTTTCCTATGGGTGATATATTAGGCAAATTATATTCAAATCACAGGCTTTTCCCCTTTGCTGTAAAAGACTTCAGGGATTGGCAGGGATGCCAGTTCAGGTAAATTTAGGAAGAATAAAAATCATGTCCCTGGTTCTGCTGCCAGAGGGCTTCAGTGTGGCTTTAGCTAAGGCAGAGACCTGACAAGGTCTTGATCTCCATAGTTTTGCACGAGTGGATTCTGCACGAGTGGATTCTGCACGAGTGGATTCTGCACGAGTGGATTCTGGACCAAATTTCTAGACTGTTTCCTCCAACACTCAATCCAAACAACTTGTGGTTCCACAGAGTGTTTTAGTTCCACACTTAGAGAAAGATGACAGGGAACAGGCAGAGGGGATAGGCAACGCTTGTATATCTTGTGGGAGGTCCCTTACTTGTGCCAGGGGAATAGTGGACTGCAATTCTCTGCCCTTCCAGGAGAATGAAAGCAGCTGAGGTGATGGTCACACACATGGTTTCTAAGGTGGAAGGTCACGGGGACGGTCAGGGGTTCTCTCTCAGCCTCTTTGTTTGCCAGGGTGAATTTTTCAGTTTCCTTTTTAAAAATATTTTAAAATTATTAGTATTAGGTAGGTGTCTTTGAGTGAATGTGTGTGAGAGAGAGTGTGTGTGTGAGAGAGAGAGAGAGAGAGAGAGAGAGAGAGAGAGAGAGAGAGATAGATGTATATTTGTGAGGGCATACATGCTGTTACATGTGTAGAAATCAGACACAAGTGTATATAGAACTACATAGGCTTGGTTCTTTTCTCTCACTTGTATTTGGGTTCTGGGGACTGAATTCATGTCACCAGGACTGTGAGGCAAGCACCTTACCCACTGAGTCATCTTGCTGACTCCCTCCCCCTTGAGGTCTTGGAAAGCTCCCCATTGTTATTCATCAGAGGATGTGTGCTTAGTTACGTGTGCATGTATATGTATCTCACACATGGTACTCACATACATGCACACATACTTCACATCAGATAATCTAAATTAATGTAATTGGGCTCAGAGCAGAGAAACTACCTACATCATTCTGTTAATTAGCATATATCTGTTCCTTCAGTAAACATTGAAACTTATTCTGGGATTTTTACAATATTTAAAATGAAAATCTTGAGCAGTTACTTGTGTACTTTCTACAAAATTCTTTGAAGCATGCAGTGTGCAGCATCAGATGTTACCTAATGCAAGAATCGATTTCTCATCTATTATTATTATTATTATTATTATTATTATTATTATTATTTTCTAAGAACTATAAATCCTAACTTAGAGTGTCTTACTTAATGTGGTCTGGGGATAGCATCAATGACACCACAGGGGCCATATCAGAAATGCAGAATCTTGGCCTCCACCCTAGCCCTTGGTTCCATGTATTTGGCTTACATATTGAAGCACAAGATGTGATGATTTAGAAGAGATGTGCTGAACCCTGACCACATCCTAAAACAATGGACAACTTTTAACCACAGGATCCTGGAACCCACCTACAGAAAGTCTGTCTTATTGTCTGAGATATAGCCAGTATCATAGCCTTCAAATGATTCGTATTCAGCACTGTAGCCTTTCTATGGCTCCAATATGCAGCAAAATTTATGGTCCAATAAATTAGGCGATCTGTTAGGAACCTTCAGTGACCTAAAACTTTGTCCACAGCACATACATTACTTCATTTGTGGCAGCCATTTGTCCTTTCTATGTTGTGACTCTGTTTTTCTTTCTCCCGTAATCATGTCTGATCCTGGGCAGCCTAATGCCTTCTCCCTCCTGACTGTGACTTCCCGTCTTAGGGTATGTGGCCCTTTAAGGAGTGTGACTACATTTGTGCTTTCTTTCAGCATTGTACAAGCTTATTTTCCATCATTGACACTGAGTGGCGGATGGGCTCTGTGCTGGACACAGCTCTTTTTCACATTTTAATGTCCAGGGCTCTGCTAAACAGTGGATGTGGTAAACCTAAAATCAGGGTGCTTGGTCAGGTTCTGCCCTACGTGTGGTTTATTTTTTGGCCAGATTCTTTTTCTCTTCTACATTCAATATTGCAATTATGCTCATCCCACATTCATGATAGGGTTTGTGTTATACTCTTTCATGAACCTTAAGGCACTTCACAGAAGGGAGTCTTGATCGTGGGCAGGCAGCTGTGTAGTTTTCTGTAGCAGAAGGAACTGGCACAAAAATGCAAGGATGAGTGAAGCTTCTGAAGGATTCCAGGAAGATAACAGGATGGAGGGAGACCTAGGGAGAGTGGATTCAGCTTCCTTCCAATGGTCTCAAGGTCAAAGTCTGGGATCCCATCCAGGATTAAACAGAACTGTGTCTTATCACAACTTGCTGTCTTCAGGATTTTCTACTCTTGAAAAATCATTGTTGATAGTGGTAGGACGATAGGAAGCTAAGTGTGGAACTGACTGGAAGGAAATCATGGAAGAAAACTGCAGTCAGCACCCAGAGAGAGCATCTTATGGACCATATTTAATCCTAAAGCAGATATGATGTTTTCCAACCGAAACAAAAGATAGAGTGATGGACTTTACAAATGTGGATACTAAGGCGGGTATTTTAAACTGTCTTCTTAGTACAAATAGAAAAAAGAAAAAGAAAGAAAGAAAGAAAGAAAGAGAAAGAAAGAAAGAAGTGCTTTAAAATCTAATTTATATTGCTAGTTTTACATGAATCATGATGACTGTCCAACTGAGTGTTCTCTCTCTTCACCCCCTCTCGTCTGTCTGTCTGTCTGTCTGTCTCTCTCTCTCTCTCTTTCTCTCTCTCTCTCTCTCTCTCTCTCTCTCTCTCT
>NC_034599.1:88289085-88323724 GCF_900095145.1 Mus pahari
CACACACACACACACACACACACAGGTTTGAGTGAAATTACAGCTGTAAATTTGTGGTGATATGCTCCCCTAAAAGTCACACGTTATCTAACAAAACCCCCAGTAGCAAGCATGAGAATCTTCCTTTCCATTTTTGTCTAGAGGAGTCCAAGAGACTCCTAGAACAGTACAGGACATTGCTCTTTCCCTTGGTCATCTTGCAGAAGTTGAAGATACGTTGATTTCATACTTCAGGCACTGGGTTCTGATGATTTGAGCTGGAGCTGACTAGAATGCTTCCTCTATGAAGGCCAGTTTTCATCACCACAGAAGACCATGTGCTGAGGGGGGAGGGGTATACTCAGTAGTCCTACTGAGCTATGATGCCTGAGAGCCACAACAATGGCCAGCATGGCAAGAGATCCCTAAGGATGCAACAATGACTTAGCTGTAACCAACAGAAGTCCTTGGACCAAAGCCCCACTTAACGGGAGGAAAGTCATGCCTGGTGCTGGAAATCTAGCCAACTACATTGTGGTCAGTGAGGTCATGGATTTTAGAGAATCTACTCTTGTCACATTCCTCAACCAGTATTGTTCTTAACTGTATTCAAAACATCTGTACTCATAGTGTAGGTAAGTGTAGATCTCACACCTCTTCAAAATAGAGGCTTATTTTTCAGCAGCAGAAAACCACAACTAGTAAAAATGTATAGCAACTCCTGATGGTAGCGTGCTCAGCCCTAATTGATACACCTACAAAATGGTACCACACCTAAGACTTAGGGAGCATTGCATAAAGAAAGAACGGAAAGATTGTGAGCAGGGGCTGGAGGACCAGGGAGTCTGATAGGAGCTTGTTCCTTCTAGGTATGACGGGGAAGAGACCACCCTGTAAAATCTCAACCACATGGCCAACTAAACAAGGCCTGAGCAATTCTAACATCAGCTGGCATCCCAACATAGATGGTGGCTGGGGGTGCCCCATATCCCTACCCTTAGACGAAGTGTTATAAGTAGTTAACTGCTGAGAGAGGGAAATTAGTTTTTCCTAGGAATGAGTCTCCTGATTGGTTATCCAATACCAAATAGTTAGCCCTAACCCATAAACATGCTGGTAATACTAAATGAACCCAGCTGGTTTTATTAATATGGTTATTCATTTACATGTATCTATAACAATAATGATTAAAGACAAGGCATGGGCTTAGGGTGCATGGAGGGTTACCAGTAGGAGAAAAATATGATGTAATTATATTTTAATTAAAGAAAAATAATAAAGAGAATTTGTAAGTGGAAATCAACACAGGATAAGCCTATCTGGTGTCCCAGTAGTAAGTGGCAGATAGTAATGGTTCTAAGATTACCAATGGTTGGGTTTTGTTTGTCCATGAGAGTTTCTTTTGTTTTGTTTATTTGTTGTTTTGTTTTGTTTTTTTTTCTATGTCAAGAAGAGACTGCCTTGAAAACAAAAGGATTTACAGTTCAGAAAAGCAATCAGAAGTTGGGCAGCCCACATAGCCCAGGAACCCTGGGAACAATATCCTTACCTGGATACACCATTTAGGTGCATAGTATGGCAGCTGTTGCTCACAGCCCGCCCAGAGCCCTCAAAGACACCTGCTTCTCTGTTAACTTGAACCGTATCTCTCATGGTCACATCAGTTTCTTTTCAGTTTTCCTGCTTCAGGTGACGTCTCCCTTCCTGAGGGTAGACATCATGTGTTGGACTAGTTGTATATTTTTTTCCCAGAAGTCAGCAGAGACCTTTATTATAGTAAATGCTTACTCTCTCCATGGGATATAAGAAACAGAGATGAAAGGAAGGGATTGTGAGTTTGACACTCATGAGAGCCACATGGCCCTACAGACACTCAAAGCCATCATCTATATAACTATTTGTATATACAGATACTAAAATCCTGCCATCCAGTGTCCACTGTGCCATCTTAAGCTCCTGATCAGATGAAGCAAAATTGCCATTTTTAAACCTTTCTTTGTGAGTCCCAGTAAGACACGTGCATCTTGAGAGCGTCTTACTCATTTGAAATCAGTTCCAGTCCTACCCCAGCCCTCTGTCTGGAGAAAGATTCAAGTCCCCCCCCCCCAGTCAGCCTCCTAAGAGCTATTTGTCTCATTTCCATTTTTCCAGGTTCTTTCCCACCCACTATGACCTAACTTTATACTCTAATGGCCCTGCATTAATTGGTCCTCTTGACACTGTTCAGCTTCTCTGACCTTATTAAAACATCTCCCTTGTACTCCTGTGACACATACATCTCTGTTGACAGATTCCTGGCCTCTCTGTTTTCTTCATCCTCCTTTAACTTCCTTCAAGTAACCCAAGCCTCAGTCATAGGCCTTCTTCTAATGTGTGTACTTTCTATATTTTTCATCTATAGCCAAGGTTATACTAATGCACCTTAAATAATGGCTCTAAAGTTTGAGTCTTAAGCAAACGTCTCACTGATCTATTTCAGACACCCAACAGTCCGTCTGACTACCCCAGACCCAACATTCCTAAAACTGAACTTTGTAAGATAGAGGTCCCTCAGCTCTCTCCCGGACTCAGAGTTGGGCCTGTGGGCCATCTTTATTTCTCTGTAGAGCTCTTAGCCACCATGTGAATAAAATGAGTTAATGAACTGTTACACCCAAAGTGTAGTCTCCTTGAGAGCAGGAATAATCTACTGATAATTATTTGTTGAATGAAGAGATTTAGTTTCCAAATTATGAATTCCTGGGTAACAAAGTGAATGAAGTTGGCTAGGCAATCCAGTCCCATGCAATATAGGACTATTTGTGAATTCTCCGGTGGGGCTTTAGAAAGGAAAGTATACTCCAGTAAAAACAAAGGGTGAGGTTGAAACCTCTATAGCACACAGATAAATACATAGGAAAAGATGTTTACTCAAAGGGAAACATTTAGGCACAGGATTCGGAAAGGCATGGCCTGAAGACACAGCTTAGGGGTTAAGAGTGGGTGTTGCTCTTCCAGACAACCTGAGTTTGTTTTCCAGCACCCACATTAAGTGGTCCACAACTGTCTATAACTACAGATCGATGGTGCCCAACATCTTCTTTAAGACTCAGTAGGTCCCTGTGCTCATGTGCACATATGCAAATCAAACACACACACACATACACACACACACACACATACACACACACACACACACACACACGCACGCATGTGCGCACGCGCACACACACACACACACACACACAATTATAAATGAATCTTTAATAAATATTTCAGAGATTTCAGGTGCACCTTGATTCTGGGGTGTGTGAACCCAAGCTTCCCTTACTAGTGAGTGAATTCCATGTAGTTCCCTACTTCTTGTGCTCAGGTAAATGCACGATCCTTTAGAAGATTGCAAATAAGCCACACTTCCCTTCCTTAGCCATTAAAAATTCAATGCAAAAATCTGCCTTTCTTGGTGTTGCAGACAACAGCTTGGTGATGGTTATTTTCTAATAAAACAAAAAAAGAGAGAGATTTTTTTTTTAAGATACCAAGATAAAAAGGACGTGTTTTGAAATTAACCAAGCAACTGAATGTTCTGGAACTTTTTGTTTTGAAACATTCTCTCAGCATGCCTTCAGGTATACAGCTTAGAGAATCTGAGACAAGCTGAAGAAATTTAAAATCAGTAAATGCTTCATGAACACCCAGGAAAGTGAGAACATTGAGCATTTCCCCAAATTCCCTTGCCTAGTGCGCCCCACTAGAGTGAGTGACATACTGCCCTTTGTTTCTCTTCTGAGTGTCATAGATTCCCAACCCCGTGGTCCCCGTAGCACCTATATGCCACTATCCATAGCATAGCACTAAGTTGGCATCACACTTCTTGAGGAAACTCAAGTTGAAATCAGAGTTATCAACAGTTGTGCGTCTGATGGGGCAGCTCCTGTCACTGTTCACCACTCACCTCAAGGGTCACTAATTTCAGTGACCCCCCCTAGCAACCTCTGTCTCAGGTTGGCCATTCTGAGCCACCTGAAAGGCGTTCTGTGAAGGGCCAACAGGAATTCTGTGGAAATATGTGGCTGCCAGTGAGTTAACGTTTTAGCCTCTGAGTTAACATATTCATAACTAATTGTCTTATTAACAACGCAGCAGCGACAATAATGTGCAGATATACAAATAGCAAAGCAAGAATAACTGATTACAGTTAGCAGTGATAGTGACCGTTGTTGGATCAGTAAGAGTGAAAATGGGCAAACTGCGTACATACTGTGCTGCGAACAGTTTTTGGAGATTTTCTTTTCCCATTGTTTTAATTAATTAATTATGTTAATTCAAGGAAGTAACTATGATTTTAATTGCTTTATGTTCAGCTGGAGTAAATTTGTAATCTACATTGTTAAAGCAAATGTGTGTGCACGCCCCCACCCACACACAGATTTCAAAAGTGTTCCAAAGCCATTGAAAAGCTGTGTTAAGTGTTAGCGCCTGTCCACCCAGATTCAACTCAGCAGACTCTCATTTGTGTGACTATTTAACCTCTGTGACTCTTGATTGTCTCATTCGTGAAGGGGATAATTATAATACCTTCCTCAGAGAACCATGAGGATTAAATAGCACAATGACTGCCTATTGTCTGTAACAGAACTCGCTAATGTCCATTATTGTTTGTTTCTACTATGGTTATTATATTAAAAGAATCAGGAAAATGCAGGAAAGCAAAAGAAAAGTTCACATTTAATTCCTTTTATGTAACTGCTATTAACACTCTCAATGGATCCTATGCTGTTCAAGTTTGCTTTCTATTGCTGTGAGATAGACCATGACCAAAAAGCACCTTTGGGAGGTGTAGGGCTGAAGCAGAGTGCTAGAGGTGAATGTTCGGGTGTGGGGTGGTCAGGGAGTGGGGTGTGGGTGCTTCCATCTTACTGGGGAAGGGAGGAAGTGAAGAAAAAACAGACAGATGGATGCAGGGATAGAAAGCTGGAATCAGGGGGCTAGACCCTCAGACAGAAAAACTGCAACCCCCAGAAGCCCAGCATGGACCAGGGAAGCAGTGTTCAGGTTGTAAACACCCAGTACAAAACTATGGTGGACATTTTCTGCACACACTATCAATACCAACAGCCAGACACACCCGTCAACCCAAGGAAGGCTTCATCACTTCATTCTAAGTTGTATCTGCAGAAGGCTTTGCCATTCCCACAGGGTTGAGGTCCTTGCTATGGCTGCGTATCATACACATCACACGTACAACAACCTCCTACCCTCAGGGCTTCCTCCACTCCTCACCAATAACAACAGCCAGGTCACACCCGAGACGATAAGCATCCAAGACTCTGTGCTTGAGGATAGCCACCTGAACATTTGGACAAGTCCCAGACTAGCTATGTCTTGCTGGAGAGGTGGCCAGCAGTTACTCAGTCCACAAGGTGGGGGGCCTCAGTATTCCCAGTCTGGTGCTAGAAGCCTGGGATGTTCCTGAAGAGCCACTGGTCCCCCATCCAAGACGGAAGCTTGAAAGTGCATGTTCTGTTATCAGGGAAGGCACAAGCGGTGCTGGCAGCTATGGAGTGGATCCCTTCAGTGGCAGGAAGGAAGGGAGCCATGGCAACAGAGGATGCTCTTCCTTTTGATGTACCCTTTCTGATCAGGGTGTGAGCTGCTGTACACCAATCAAGGCGATTCCTCAGGAGAGGTTCCCTATTAAGTGGATTTTAATTTGTGACAAGTTAACATAAGAACTAATCACCGTAGAAGAAAGGGGTCTATGTGGCTCATATGTCCATGTCGTCTTTCATTAGTGAGGGGAGTTGGAGCAGGAACCGGGAGGCAGGAACTGACACAGAAACCATAGAGGAATGGTGTTCACTGGCTTGCTTTCCATGGCCTGCTCGGTTTGCTTTTATATTACCCAGAATCACATGATCAGGGGGTGGCACCTCTAATAGTAGGCTGGGGTCCCCACATCAATTAGTAGTAATCAAGAAAATTCTCCCACAGACTTGCTTCTAAGCCAAGATGATGGAAACATTTCTCAACTGAAGTATCTTCTCCCCAGATGAGCCTGGCCTGTGTTAAAACCTAGCCAGGACATAGGCTTGCAGGTTTTCTGCTTGAACTCATGCCAGCATTCACTCAACTTCATAATTTTTAAATGTATTATTTATTAAATTTCAATAGTAAATTTTCTGTGTCTTAGCTCGATCTCACTGTGGATCCACTCAGTAACTTAATCAGAGGATGCTGTTAGCCTCAAGTGTCTAGTGATACTCTGTCACTGCCCCTTGGACTGTCTAGAGCAGTGGTTCTCAACTTGCAGGTTGTAACACCTTTAGGAGTTAAACAGCCCTTTCACAGGGTTTCATATCATATACTCTGCATATCAGATATACACATTATAATTCCTAACAATAGCAAAATTACAGTTATGAAGTAGCAACAAAAATAATTTTATGGTTGAGGATCACCACAACATGAGGAACTCTACTAAAGAGTTGAGAACCTCTGCTTAAGAGTGATTATTTGATGGCTTGTCTCAGGGTCCATTGCATTAGATGGCTTATCAGTATAGTGGAAAACATTAAAGCCATCCTTCCAATAACACATTATGGTGACTAAAATCCCCAGCGTTGGAACCAGGCTGTCTCAATTCAAGCCTAAGTGTCCTGTTTAATTGGCCGTGTTAAGCAGGGTCTCTGCATCACACTGTGGTCGCTTTTCTCAGGTGTCAATAGATAGTGTCAACCTTACAGGATCGACTGCGGATAAAGTTAATTAAAGCATGGGAAGAGGCAGAAACTGTAAACAAATGTTTCCCCGTCTCCACCTTTGTGAGAAACTGTAAGCAGTTCCCTGAGAGTGTCAAGAGCATCATCGGACACCAGACATCCTCGCAAGGCTCCATGGGCCATTGTTGCTACCCTAGTTGATGAACAATGTACTGAGGGTTAGACAGGTTTAATAATACCTTGAAATCATATATGTGTGTGTGTGTGTGTGTGTGTGTGTGTGTGTGTATGTGTGTGTGTGTGTCTTGAATGTGACAGTGACTGCTTAAATGGAGCTCTGTTTGAAATATTCCCCTAATGAGGTAGTTCTCCTAAGAGAATTAAAAGTGTCTGTATGACTGTTGAGATCCTTACACCCTAATACCTGATATTTAGCCATTTTTCAGCCATACTCACTGCCTCAGCACGTTTTAAACACGAAACTGTAAGTGCATGTGAGAGTTTCAATATATGTCTGGAGATTGGATGGTCTGCAGTTTCTAAAGACTATTACTGATTTTTAGATTATACTGGTTTGTAGGCATGATTTGCTGTGCTACATTTGGTAATCTTTTTATCAGTTAATTTATCTATTCACTTTACATCCCAATATCACCCCACCCCTCTCCTCCCAGTACCTTCTCACGTAGATCCCTCCCCACCTGCCTTCTCCTCTGAGAAGGGGGAGCCCCCTGGGGTGTTCTGTGTAGTTGTCACATTGTCCCCCCCTCCATCCCCCCTCACTCCAGCACATCAATTCACTGCAGGACTAGGCACATCCTCCCCCAATGATGGCAGACAAGGTGGCCCAGCTAGGGGAACAGGATCCACAGGCAAGCAACAGATTCAGGGGCAACAGATTCAGGGGCAGCCCCCTTTCAGTTGTGGGGGAATGAAGACCAAACTGCACTTTTGCTATATATATGCAGGAGGCCTAGGCCCAGCCCATGCTCATTCTTTGTTTGGTGGTTCAGTCTTTGGGAGACTCCCTCCCTACCCCCCCCCCCCAATCTCTGTCCTCTTCAGGTCACTCAGTTCTCCCCCCAACTCTTCCACAAGATTCCCTGAACTCCACCTAGTGTTTGACTATGGGTCTTTGTATCTGTTTCCATTGGCTACTGGGTAGAGCCTCTCAGAGGACAGTTATGCTAGGTTCCTGTCTGCAAACGTAACAGTATCATTAATAGAGTCAGGAATTGGTTCTTGCCCATGGGGTGGATCTCAATTTTGGCCAGTCATTGGTTCGTCATTCCCTCCATCTCTGTTCTATGCTTATCCCAGCACATCTTGTTGGCAGGAAACATTTTGGGTGGAAAGTTTTGTGTGCAGGTTGCTGTCTTTATCCCTCCTCTGGGAGTCCTGCCTGGCTACAGGAAGTGCCCACTTCAGGATTTATCTCCCTCACTGCTAGGAGTCTCAGCAAAAGTCACCCTCATAGCACTCTGGGGCCTCTTCCTCTCCTTCCCCCTTCCCAAATCTTTGGGATGTTGTAGAGATGCCCTCAACAACCACCTCTGATTTCTGTTCTCCCCTCCTTGTTCTCCCTACACTTGGCACCACTGCTCCCCCCCTCTTCTCTGCCACCCAGTTTTCTCTCTCCATCCACTTTAAATGTCATCCTGAGTGAGGTAACCCAGACCCAAAATGATATGCATGGTACATAGCCATTTATAAGTGGATATTAGCTATGAAGTATAGGATAACCACACTAAAATCCACAGAACCAAGAAACCAAATAACAAGGAGGGCCCAAGGGAGGCCAGGTGAATCTTTCTCAGTACTAGAAATAAAATAGATATGGTTTGACATTTTTTTTTATGCATCCTTGAAGCTTACTTTACTTTGAATAGCATATGCTAGCAAATGCTCTGTTAACCATTGGCTAGGTGAATGGATTGATATTCAGTGAAAATATCGTTCAAAGCTGAGAGATCAATAGTAGCCATGGGTAGAAAGGATGGTGATGGTTTATGCATGATACATACCCAGAAGACACGGGAGAATGTTCTCTGAGACAGCATGGATTCACATAGATGCAGCTCGATGTTTAAAGGCCTTCCGTTTCTCTTTTACAGGTTAATTATGTACGGCTTTGTGAAAGCCATGGTGCACACTGGCCAGCTGAAGAGCGGAGACTTCCACTTCACTGACTGCTTGTTTTTTGGTTCACTGATGTCTGCTACAGATCCAGGTAACTGTTCAAATAATGCTTTTCTTTCTTTGAAGAGTCAAACATTTAAATTGATGGTTTCTCCACAGGCCATCATTTTTGTCTCCCTGGTAATAATTCTTCATTCCTCATCATAGGCTGTTGACACATCTGTAAGTGAATTAAATAAAACGTCAAGAAAGAAAAGGAAAAGCAATAGGCAATAACAGACAGATCCCGAGAAACTGGTCAGAAAGCAGTCTCCATGCCAGAAGGGACTTGTTTAAGGACATTATTGCTTCTCTCAAATTAGAACCAGTCTGCAATGTTGTCCTTAAGTTTGTCTCTATTCAACACATCTTCTTTCAGAAATTATCTGTTCAATTAATTAGTTTATACTTAAAAAAAAATTGTTTACCATGGAACTCTTAAAGTTCATCAAAGATAGGGATCAGAGAAAAGAGGACTGCCATCTAGCTTTTTAGTGGCCCCAAACGAGCACATGTCTCCCATCTGTTCCAGTTTATTATGATTGTATTGCATTAAAGTGAATTTCAAGTGCCATATTTGGTACGTAAGTACCCTGAAAGTGACTGCCATTATAGAACTGACAACTATTCGAGGTCATGACTTAATAATCTGAAACCTCCAGTGTTTAAATATCCTTAGTTCACTTGTTCTTGCCATTACTGGTTTGTTAGTAGTCTATAGAAATCATATCCAAAGACGACACATAATACCCTGCTGTGCCTCCTGAGCTACGTTTAAACTTAAGATCTCCTCCGTCGGCTATGCTGTTTATTTGTTGCTTAGAGAATCAGCGATAGTGTCACGAGTAAACTGAGCATGTCCCTTAACATGTCCCTGTGTGTCCAATGCTTCTTATGGCTAAAGTTAGAGGCTTAATCAGAATCAGGGTCAAATTTTTTATCATGATTCCTTTACGAATGATGCTGGGAATATCCCATCAGAAGGCAAGTGGTGACTGGCAATTCTGCTGTCAGCTTAGGCATCATCCCCAGGAATTGGCATTCTAGCAAAGACTACCAGAATGTACCTGAGGGTGAACGAAATGAGTTTCTTACATGAGACAATGAAAGAGAATGCTCACTGAGGGTGGGGTGGGGATAGGGGTGCTTGCTAGGTTCATGTCAACTTGACATAAGCTGGAGTCATTAAAGAAGAGACAGCCTCAACTGAGGACAAAAAAAAAAAAAAAAAAAAAAGTCTCCTTGAGATTGGGCTATAGGCAGGCAAGGCCATAGGACATTTTAATTACTGATGGATGGGGGAGGGCCCAGCATATTGTTGGTAGGGGGTTGCTTCTAGGCTGGTGGTCCTGGGTTCTATAAGAAACCAGGCCAAGAAAGCCACGAGGAGCAAGCCAGTAAGGAGCACTCCTCCATGGCCTGTCGGAGGTCCTTCCCTGACGTCCTTTGATGATGAACAGTGATGTGGAAACAGGAGCCAAATCAACCTTCCCTCCTCAAGTTGCTTTGCTCCTGGTCTTTCACCAGAGCAGTAGCAACCCTAAGACAGCAGGGAGCAATGGGTTGTCTCCAGGGGTGTGATGAGGGACAGGCTTATGACGGGACATGGGTTTCCATTTGTGATATTTAGAGAAGGTTTAAGGGGTAAGGACATAACTCTGGATTAGATATATCAGGAAGTAAAAGTAATTCCATATAATCCACTCGGTTGTGTCTTATCTTAAAGGGGAAGACCAGACTAAGCCTAATCTATAATTGATAAAGAAGCGATTTCCTTCTTCCTGGTTAGAATAGGAGATGTTAGAATTTGGCTTGGATAAAACTCATTGTGTTTAGGGAAGATGATGTAGCTGTCTTGTTTTGTGGTAACCAGCCTGGTTACAGAGTGACCTTGCTTGAGGTTGTTCTTTGGAACTGTTTATGTTCAACAGGGGACCGGAGCAGCCAACACCTCCTGACCAGTCGTGCTGACATCAAGTGGGTTATAGTTGCATATTCTTAGGCTCAACCTCAGACCTCAGAATCTAACAGTGAACTTAGCTAATTCATAGGTACAGACAGTTTTACAAGCTCTCTTGCAGTTCCCTGTCGATGATGGGCTGCTCCCATTGATGGTTACCATTTAATCCAGTGTAGTCTCCTCAAAAAAGTTTCCCAGTTCAACTGCACAGTGTAATAGCAACAAACAAGAGCCAAGCAAGACAAATGATTGATAATTTCCTCTAACTTATTAAATAATGTGTTGTTTCCATGCCATCCTCTACACGTTGCCACCAAAGCAGGTTTTTAAAATACATCTTTCTGAATGCATGGATTTTAACATAATAGTTATATTTCAATCTATGCTGGTTAGACTTTTTTATGATTAAAACATTCCTTTTTTTAAAGAAGGAAGTTTTTCATGTTTCTCCTGTATCCTTTCAACATGACCCTAGTGATCTTTGATAAACCTTTTGCATTTGAATAGATCTAATATTCCAGCCTTATCATCTATGACTTCTATCCCTCAATTTAAAAATTAGCCATCTCTCTAAGGAGCCTCAGTTCTTTCAAGAAGAAAATTTGTTTAAGGACAAATTTTGCTACTAAGTGCTTTCATTACCATTGTATAGGTCACTCTTTTTAGACCATCTGTGCTTATGCAGATATATCATAAATTCATTAAAGCCATACCATAAATTGATTAAAATTATACCATAAATTCATTTTAATATATTCAGCTCACTTTTAGGATTATAGAAATTTTATTATGATGCCTTGAATTTTAATGTACATTTGCAGTTTTTCTGCCTCTTTTTTCCTCCAGCTGAATTAATAGAATTTCTACTTGCTTAAAACATACATTCTCAAAATTATCTCACATACATTATTGCTAAAAATATAACAACTGAAAATGGCTTAAGATTTCATGTGGTTATTTTTAGCTGTTGCATATACCCCACTTGGGATGCAGTTAAAAGTTTTTGTTTTTAAATCACTTGAAATGATTCCAATGTGTGGTTAAGCCTCAAGTCCATCACATGTTCTTCCAGTTCAGTGTGCTTTTTTTCTTTGTTTTTATTTTAAAATTGGATTAAATATCTCAAGGATTCAAAACAAAACAAAAAAACATATTGGGATGGGGGTAGAGAGCCTAGCTGCTGTCCCTGTCTGCTCTGCCCTAACTTTTGAGACATTTGGTAGTTGTTGGGTTAAATTTCTGTTCTTAAATTTAGGTTCACACGCAAACATAACCACCCTCTAGTATATACTGTTATACTGACTCTGTGTCTTAGTTTTGTCTAATTAACAGCATGTTTTAGACATTGGCAGCATCTAAAGATTTCTCTTGCTCCCTTTCATAGCTACAGAACAGGCCACTCTTTAGTCAATCTGCTATCAATGGGCGTTTGAAGGTGTTTTCTTGTGCTTTAAATTAGTAATCGTGACGCAATTAGCAGCTCTTAAGTTAACAGCTTTTCATGTGTTTCCAGTGTGTCTTTGATATTGATTTCTAGAAATAAATATTCCTAGATACTAGAATTCTCCCCTGAACTGTGTACCAGTTTGCATTCAGCTTCTGCTCTGTGGAGGTTTATTTTCCTCAAAGACACGTCAAGGCAAATTTAGGATTCCCCATTGGCGAGGGGATTTACATCTTCCTGTGGTCTGCCCAAGTATCTTTCTTACTATGAGTAAGACTGGAACATTTATGTTAAGGGGATATAAGAAGGGTCTCTGCCCGCCCCCACCCTCTGGTTTGGAACCCATGGTGTAGATGAGAGAATCAGATCCATGTGGTATAAAGACAGCTCCACCCCCTGGGAGAGGGGTAACTTAGTTATCCCATCACTGCTGGGAGATTCCACACTCCATAACATGCCCCCAGGGAATGCAGAGGTGGCCTGGCAACTGCTAGAAGTGTGAGCTCAAGGGAAAGGATTTCATCCTTAGTGATTTTCGAGCTATACCCTTCAGCTAAATATGAATATTCTGCCTTTCAGTGGTGGGTCAAATTTCAGGTCACCTTTACCTATATGCGTGTGTCAGAAAGCACCTCATGCATTGTATCTCAATTCTGAGTTTATTGCTACTGCCTGAGTGTGCTGAATTCTGGCAGACTCAAGCATGTCCGAGTGTGGCCAAGTTTGTTCCTTTACTGGTGATATTCCCAAGGTTATGTTTTCACATCACAGAAAACTAGCTAAAATGGAGTTGTTGTTGTTTTTTTTTTTTTGGGGGGGGGTGGGAATCCAGCCTAGTAAATGGCTATTTACCTGCCTTGTGTCAAGTGGCTAAGTGGATGAGTCCTTTAAAATGGAACATTGGCTTGCAGCCAGGAGGAGAACCCAGAGCGAGTCCACCTTCTGTGTCTGGCAAGCACAGCTCTGTGACTTTGTGTAGCCGCTTCAGCTCCTTAGATTTCACAGGCTCCTGCAGGTGGAAGATATGCAATCTTCTGCCTTCCCGCCTCAGAGGCAGACACTGTCTCTTCATCTGTAAAAGGGAAAGTTATGACTCCGGCTCTCACGGCTCTTCCAGCTCTGATGGCGTGGTGTGATTCTTATTTCTGTGAGATTTCTTTTAAAAATAAACTTGAGTTTTAAAGAAACTAGAAAAAAATCAACCCAAGACCAGCTGGCTTGAGAGTTTGAGGTTCTCACCGCAGTCAGCAAATGCTGCCATGATTTCTGATAGCAGAAGCCTGTAGCATATAAGCAGGAGCCCTGGGTTCTCCTCCTTTACCGAGAACTAATTGTTATATTAAAACACATTGAACCCACTCTCTGCTAAATTGGTGTAATTTAAGGTCTTCAATAACCTTAAAACACATAGTTAATCTTACCCCACAATTATTCATTTATTGCCTAAATTCTCATGACTCACTAATTTATAAAAGAGAACCTGTGCTCTCGGGGCTTGGTGTGTCTTGGCCTTCTGTAAATGAATCCTTTCCCGACTAGCTGTATCCAAGCCAGGGGTCATTACCTACCCATATGTATCTGTTAGAGAAACTCGCCTGGCTTTACGGCTTCCTGCCATTGCAGACTCTCTCCAGCTAGTTTGGTTTGCGCCAGCTCGTGAATCTCCTAGTTTAGCTAGGAGGATTTGACCATAATTTGATTAATTTCATGTCACCAGTGAGACACTTGCTGCTACTGGGACAGTGAGGGTATAACTAGGGTCAGACCCTGAGACAGTGCGGGCAAGACAGAAGGGTCCAAGAGCATCTGTTCAATCTGTGAGTCAGCTTTCCTTCAGGTAAATTCAGAATAAATGGATCAAAAAGATGGGCAAAGACACAGAAATTTAAATTCAGTACCAAAAGGCCCCAGCGTGGGGGCTTGCCTTAATAATCCCACTTTCAGGCCTTCAGGTAGTGAAGCCCGTGAGGAAACCTTCTACTATTCTCTCTTCCTGGCTCATCCTTCACTGACTTGGGACACTTTGGCAAATTTAGAATATCCAAGATAATGATTTTGACTACGAAGATCTAAATGCCCTTACAGGCAGGCAGGTAAGATACAGGAGGGGCCTTTAAGGACTGTGAGGAGACATTGAGCCCCCAGCTGAGCCACATGCCTTGAATATGGCTGTTCCTGTGGTCGCCTCATTTGTGCTGTTGCTCTTCCCACTCTACCTTCTTCGAGGTCTCTGCTTGAGTGTCACCTCTGAGGCAGTGTTAACTGTGCCCAGCCTCTCACCCTAAGCACCTCCAGATGCTGTTCCCTCAATCCACTTGTGTCAATAGCACTTACCTCTAACAATCAGCTCAGTCATTTTGATTGATCTACTTATTTTGGCCTGCTGCCTAAGTACGAGGGCTTCTAACTTGTCTTTTAAAGCTAATACATCTAGTGTCATGGGCTGTAATAAATTAATGGATATGTTTGTAGAAGAAACTGTAAGAGCCAAGTCTGGAGCAATGAAAGGAATCTCCTCTGAGTTTGAACATACAGGTTACTGTCAGTAATTAAAATGTCTCATGGCCCTGCCGTGAGGTACAGATCAAACTCAAGGTTAAAACCCTTTTCTCCCTGTTCACCAGATAGGTTAATACTTTTCCTGAGAACACCAAGCCATGGTTTATGGACTTGTAGAAAAGGTCATAGTTATGTAGGTATTTTAGGCTGGATGTTATTCAAAGTAATAGCTTCCTTTAGGAAAAGGAAGGACACCACACATTACACCGTGTATTAAACACTTGCCCAGAGAATTCTAGAAACTCATCCCAGCTTTTGACAAGACTTATCCTTCCTGCAAGGTTCATAGAAAGCTGCTCATGCGAGCACGTGTGAGCTGTGCGTTTTTTGCACCCCATAAATTTCTCTATTTCGTTTTTGGATTCAAATGTCTTCATTTTATAGACTGCAGCTGTACTAAGACTCAAGTACAGCTGCCACACTTTGAGCTCCAGAAGTTTTAGTTCAGGACTCTGTGCTGGAGGGTAAGTGACATCATAGGCTTGCCTGTTTCTCCTAGGAGAAACACTTCAGGCTGTCTTGGATTTGGGTCAAATTAGCTAAGGTGGGGTCTACAGTTTTATTTGTTATACACACGACTACTAAGCACTTAGAATTTGACAGACTCAGTCAATATGTGCTACAAGCATGAATGTGCCCTCTGTTCCAAAGACTTAACACAATAAAGCATCTCATTAGTAATTTTTAAAATAATAATAAAGTTGTTTCTATGGTGCTGAAGAATGAACCCAGTCCCTTAAGCATGCCAGAAAGATGTTATACCTATGAATATACCCATGGGACATAGTTTTAAACATTAATTACATGTTTAAATATTAGTCATTTACTATTGAGTTAACCAAATATGCTATTAAAATTAATTTTATCTGTTTTTTTTTACTTATTTTTAAAATATGACCACTAAAACCAGGAAAATTACGTGTGGCTTCCATTACCCTATTGGACAGTGCTTCAATAGAGCAATGTCAAAGGGGAATGTTGTAAGACAAATATATGATCCTTAATAAAAATAGCACAACAATTTAAAATTAAGTAAAAGAATAGGCATGCTTATAGGGTGTGGTGGTGTGAATAAGAATGGCCTCCATAGGCTCATAGATTTGAATGCTTGGTCATTAGGGAGTGGTTCTTCTTGACAGAGATTAGGAGGTGTGGCCTTGTTGGAGCAGGTGTGGCCTTGGAGGAGGAAGTGTGTCACTGGGGGTGGGCTTTTGGGTTTAAAAGGTGAAGACCCAATTGCTTTGTCTCTTCCTGCTGCTAGAGAATCTGGATGTAGAACTCTTAAGCTACTTCTCTGGCACCACGTCTGCCTGTGTGGTACCATGCTTCCTACCAAAGCCATTGACTAAGACACTGGGCACTTGGTGGATTGATTATGGCATTTGCTGAAATACAGATATTTTACATTTTATAAAATTGAACTAATATGTCTGGATTTTCTTTCCAAAATTCCTTTTTCAGTCTCCTTTTTTTTTCCCACTGGATTTACACCCATGCTTCAGAAGCAAAACAAAGAGAAAAGAGTTGCTTTAAATACCATAGATGTGCCTTCTAATCCATAAACACTGCAGCCTCTGGCCGGAGAAAAGGCAGCTTCAGTAACCTCCAGCCCGAGGGTCTCAACTGATCCTCTCCTTAGCAGAACGTAAATAAAAGGTCTAACAGCCTCAGACCCGTGTGTGTGTGTGTGTGTGTGTGTGTGTGTGTGTGTGTGTGTGTGTGTGAAATAACTATTACTGGTTTTAAATATACAGTTTGTCACAAAACTAGCAAATCTGACAATCTATGTTAGCTCCATTTCAAAGTGTATTGAGACATTTGCTGTTCCTGAATTGGATAAACTCAATACCAGAAATAAATGTTTATGTAAAAGAAGTCAATAAAGACATGTATTCAGTTGGAAAAATATAGCCCATAACTTTTCATGAAGTTTAGGGTGTATAGCTAGCTGATGTACATTGTTGGTTTGGTTCTCCAATTAAGCAAGGAAACACACAGAATTCAGTATGATTTATTATTTGTCATTTGTCATCGCTAAATGACATTTAGTGACTATGTGTAAGAAAGTACCCACAGATGCCTCAGAATACAAAGGGCTTGCTGCTATGGACTGCACAATACACAGGTGGCTAATAAATAGAAGAAGAAATGTTGATTCTTGTTTAAGAGCAGTCTACTCGGGGGGATGGGCCCATGCCGAAGTCTGCACTCTACCTGAGCTACATGAGCCTCAGTGTCTCCATTTATTCAATGGGTAATAAGATTTATTTAAAGGTTTGTCTTTGTGAGTAAATGAGCTGATACATGTTTTGGGTTTTTGTTGTTTTGTTTTGTTTTGTTTTTAAAAATTATTATATATAAATTTATTTTTATCCATATATGTTTATCACTGTCTTCAGACACACCAGGAAAGGGCACAAGATCCCATTATAGGTGGTTGTGAACCACCATATGCTTGCTGGGAATTGAACTCAGGACCTCTGGAAGAGCAGTCAGTGCTTTTAACTGATGAGCCATCTCTCCAGCCCCACTGATACATGACTTAACGGTTGTCACTATCTTACAATGACACTGAATGTAGATGCCATGTTGCTGTCACTGTAATCAGATGTTCGTGTTTTTGCTGGGATTTTCTGGCAACAGTGCTGACTTCTTCATCTTTAGTGGGCTCTACCCTGGATAGCTGCTTCCCTTTGAGGGCTGCATGGTTAAAGAAGGAAGTGCTATGTGCAAAATGTGGTGATTTTCCTTTAAGAAACAAGTAACGCTTTCACTTCTGTTTCTACTGATAGATAGAAGATAATGGTTCTTAAAACTAAATTCAGACATTGTCATTAAATTTAGATAGTATCATTCTACCCCCAAGTATCTAGAATCATCTGCAAGCATGAACAAGAGCCTTTATCTTGCAAAAACTTGCCAAAACTTGCCTAGAGTTTGAGGATCCACTGCTATTGTCAAGTAATCTGTCCCCTTTCAGATAGATAATCAGATTGTATTTTCTGTCTGTAATCAGAACCCAAGCATGATCCACAGGTGACTTGTAGGTGCCACACACCCCACCTTCTTTCTTAGTCCGGAGTCACGGCCCCTGACACCAGGTCTTTTGAACTGTTGAAGAAATGAGGTCACTTCTATAGGAGGAAGCTCATTCTGGACTGAACAGTGTGCTCTCTGCTGCCCCACTGTTTCTCTCAGTATGCAGTTCCCTAAGTGATGGTCAGCTTGCCCCTCAAGCTTGTCTCCACAGTTCCCTATGGTCTGAGTATGTTACCTGTAGTGTTTCTGCCTGCACGCTGACCAGCGCCTGTCTGCGTGGGCAGAAAACACCTTGGGGTGGGTTCGTACTGCAGAGCTAATCTTCCTGAAATAAGATGATCTGCAAGAAAGATTATTATGATTTATTGATTACACGCGGGAGAACCCAACCCTCTCCCACGTGCCCCATGTCCCATTGTCTCTGCTGAGTGCATGGCTTAATGGTCCATGTCCCAATCTCTCAATGGCGGAATGGCGTGGTCCTGTCCTCCGCGGAGCTGTGTCCAGAAGGCGGGTCCAATCGAGTAGGCGTGACGACATTAGTGGTTGGTCCAAAGACGAGTGGGCGTTGACAGTGGGCGGTCCGAGGACGCTGTGTTCCAGCTGTTCTGTACTCTGGCTGATCTGGGGAGCAACCCCCAGCGTGCCTGTAAGAGGCACAACGCTGTTTAGAGGGAGGACCCAACAGTTACCTCCATTAGGAAGGACAAAAATGGTATTTGTTTTTTGTAACTTCACCCTTTCTTCGAAATCTTCATCTGTAATTATTCCTGCAATGAAACTATCCTATGTACTTATTCTAAGGTATGCCTTACATATCAAAAAAGATTTTACAGATACCCTCTGGACTCTTGTTCAAAGAAAAACCCATAAACACATTTCCACTATAAACATGCATTCAATGTACCCATACAGACACCATTGCATCTAAAATACTAACAGCAATGTTTGTGGTAGGTGAAGTAATGGCCCTGCAAAGCCCTAGTCCCCAGAACCTATTAACACAATTGCATTAACTTTCTTGGCTCAAGAGATTTTGAATATGTGATTAAGTTAAGAATCTTGAGTTGAGGAAATTATGCTATCTCACCACATGGGACTTTACAAATTGAAGCCCCTCCCTGGCATTGATTGGAGAAGATAGTGTGAAAAGGCCTTGGAAGATACAATGTTGCTGCTGAAGATAGAGGAAGGGTATGGTCATCCAAGGGATGTAGGTGGGTACTGCCAGCTGGGATGCTCAAGGAAGTTGATTGTCTCCTGAAGCCTTGTGTTACTTTTCTATGACTCTGATGAAACGCCTGGCAAAGACATCTGAAGGAAGCATGAGCTTATTTTGTCTTATACTCTGTCCTGGCAGGGAAGCCATAGCAGCGGGGGTGTGCGACAGCTGGTCATATATCATCAATCCTATGGGACTGGATGTGGGGCCTGGCTATAAACTCTGAAGGCCTGTTCAGGTTATGTGCTTCCACCAGAGAGGCTCCATCTGCTGTAGATTCTATACTCTTCAACAACAGTACCATGAGGTAGAAACCGAGGGTTCAAACCCCTGAGATTATGGAAGATAATTTCCATTCAAAATGCCAGCAACAATTACGGCCCTGCTATAATTTTATCCTACTGTGATTTATGTTGAGGTCTACCTATAGAATTATAAGTTGCTAGCTTTGTGCTCTCTTAGGATAGTAAAGCTTTAGTTTCCTATGGTAATAACATAATACTAATGCAATTCTTAAATATCAGCAATATGTAATTAGGTTAAAATGTCCCAAACTGCCTCATAAAATTTACTATTGCTGCTTCCTTTGATCAAGAATCCAGACAATATGTGCTTATTGCTTTTATAAATAAATTAAAATAATAAAATTGTGGGATGCTTTTCTATAAAAGAGACTTTAAGGATCATGTAATCATGCATTTTTACTTACAGAGAAAACACAAAGGTTTAGAGATGGGTGATTTGGCTCTACAACAATCATTTGCAAAGCTAGCATTACTAACTGGAAGAGCAGCCGTGCCTATAATCCATCACTTGGAAGTCAAGAGGCAGGATGATCTGAGGATCCATGAGCAACCTGGACTACTTAGCAAGTCCCAGTGTGGCCTGGCCTACCTAATGAGATCCTGTATTTAAAAGCATTGTTCATATTTGTGAGAAAATGTAGAATCACCTTGAAAACACGTTTGTGCAAACCTATGAGAGCGGAGGGAATTTCCAACGGGGCTGGGAAGACCTCCTTGAATGTGTGACACTCCTCCGTGGATCCTGGACTGAGTGAAGAGAGAGCCAGCCAAGTGTCAGTATCTGCCTCTCTCCACTCACTGACTGTGTACAATGTCACCAGCTGCTTCATGCTCCTGCCATCACGACTTCCCTGCCATGATGGACTGGGTCTTAAACTGTGAGCCAAAATAGACGCTTCATTATGTTGGTTGTGTGAAATATTTTGTCCCAGCTAAAAGAAAAGAAATTAAAACAATATTCCAATTAGTTTAGAGGGTCCCTGGAGGGTAGACAGTGGATTCTGGGACAAAGGCAAGCTTAGTCTGCTTCCGCTACCTTTTGTTGCTCCATTTATTGTTTGGCTTTCCTAAACTCTTGGTTCCTAGATGCCCCTAGCAAAATCATGAGCTGTGTTGTCCCTATCCAAGGAGCTTTCTGTATTGTGAATAGTGTGAGGAACTCAAGATCTATAGTTGCTGTAGAAGAGGTTTCCCATGGTAACTGGAAAGTCATAAATGTAAGAAAAATGTGTGTTGTAAATCTGTACACTTTGGCTCTCCATGTTAGGAAGAGGGCAGAGGTTGATGTAGATCTGATGTTAGTGAACTTGACCTTCTGTAGTCCGCTGGCTTCCATCTGCCATACTGCTTACAGAGTTGCTTGCACAGAGGGTAGTCCCACACTTTGAAGTTCCAGGAAACAAGCAAAGACAATACAAACACAAGATTTCTTAGCAACTGGAGCAAAGGAAGATCATTTCAAACAAGCGAATTTCACGGCCAAACACCAATTACTTCTTGGAAGGGAGGATAAAAAGACCAAGTATAGATATGACCCATGGTTTTCCAAGTAACAATTGAATGGAAGTGTTGTATCACCCATTTTAATGAAAACCTGAATTAGTAGCAGTTTGTATAGAATAAAACTGAGAAGTTGAAAGGTTAATTTAAAAAAAAACATTTATTTGTATGTGTGTGTGTGTGTGTGTGTGTGTGTGTGTGTGTGTGTGTNTGTGTGTGTGTGTGTGTGTGTGTGTGTGTGTGTGTGTGTGTGTGTATGTGTGTGTGTGTGTGTGTGTGTGTGTGTGTGTACCACTTGCGTGCGGGCATCTGCTTCTTCCAGAAGAGAGCATCAGATCCCATGGAGCTGGATTACAGGCAGTTGTGGTGTACCAGTATGGGTGTGAGGAAGTGCACTCAGGCCTGCTGAAAAGTGAGGCAAGCGCTTTTAACCATTCAGCCATATATCTAACCCATAAAATAGCATTTTAATGTATTTACATCAGGAAGATAAAACTAGAAACTGGCCAAATCAAGAGATATCACATATAAAAAATATGAGAGAAAGCATAGGAAAAGGTTTTCTTTTAAATCCAATAATTATGCAGATTAAACATTATTCTTTTTGTGCTGATTAAAAAGGCTCAACCCATCGTCATATTAAGTCCATTTGAACCCATCCAGTTTCAGGCAGGATTGATGAGAAATCCTACAGCATATATCCAGGCAGCAATCCGAAATTACACAGAAGAAGAGAACACGAGGTAAAGCAGCCACATAGAAATATAAAAGGAAAACAAAAGCCATTTGTAATGAGTACTTTTAATTGTCAGCTTGACACAACCTAAAACCCACCCCAGGAGAGAGGCAATAAATAACTGTTCTTACTCTGTGTGTGTGTGTGTGTGTGTGTGTGTGTGTGTGTGTGTGTGTGTACACATGTACACGCGTGACACAACCAGCTGCCTCCAGTTCTTGCACTGTGATTTTCCCGCAGTGATGGACTACATACCCGGGATCGTGAGCTAAAACTTAGCCCCTCTCCTCTAAGGCACATTTTTGTCTGGATATTTTTATCACCTCAAGAAAAATGAAGCTAGGACACTGCTGAACTTTCTTTGTGTAACATTTGGTGTTAGAAGAAAAAGCATGCAGTATGGTAGTTGCTAAATATATGTTTACAAATTCAGGAAAGCAGGAAGAATTTGATTAAAGGGTAATTATGCTGGGTGCCCTCAATAAACTCTTTTAGAATTAGCTATAATAGAGAAATAAAAAGTAATGGATTGAATAATGTAACTAATCAATATGATATATGAGATATTTAATAGATCTTTACCTCCCTAATGAAAAACTGTTTTTTGTTAATCAACAAAAATTCCAAAACTTGGCTGTGTATTTTGCCACAAAGGAACATCAACAGATTCTAACAAGAACAAAGAATTGGCTAGCAACATTCTCTCATCAAGTTGCCTAAAACACAAAAGAGACAATAGAATTCTTACACATCAGAAGAAATCAAGAGGAAAGTATTTAGTGTCTAGGATACAAAGCAAAGGGGAACACTGGAGCCATACCCAATAGACACTCAGATGAAATTTTGTGGCATTAAATATATTTGTTATTGAAGAAGAAACCCCAACTATAAAGAAATATAGAACTTAACATAGGAGACCAGATAAAGAAAAATCAAACTAAGTAATTTTCAGAAAGGGGGGAATTAATAAAGACAGATGAATAATAAATAGTGAAATAAGAAAATAAAAAAGTCAATAAAAACAAACAGTGAGGATGTCCAAGATGAACTCAGTGAGCCACTGGATGGAGAGATGTAATATGTGTGGCTTTACCGGAGACACAGAAGAGAAGGGTCACAAGCTTCACCTAGTGCGCAGGTGTCAGATCATCAGACAGAACAATGTTCAAAATAATATTCCAGGTAATGTGAAAAAAAAAACTTTAACCACGATCATAAATACAATAAATTTCTCTGGTAACAAATAAAAATCTGGAAGAAAAGGCTCGGAACATGATGAAATACCTACCATTGAAAAGATGGTTTCATAGCTGAACTACATCTCACTTTCAAAACAAAGAACTCTAACAAGACTTAACTATTGTGAGCCACCTGGAAGCATGAAAGCCTCTTGTTTATTTAAAGATGGCAAGATGCTGAAGTCAAATGACTGAAAAAGAACCACAGCAGAAAGTTGCAGTCCACCCTACTCAGACTTGAAAATACTAGAGCTCAAAATAAAACATTTGCTAGAACTGTGAGTAGTAAAAATTCAGAGGCAACTACTGCACTAACGTTAAGTGGACTGGATATACAGCTCAGAGGTAAAACACTTGCCCATCATGAGCAAGGCCCTGGGCTAAGTCTCCAGTTCCATAAAAACAGACTACCACCACCAACAAAACCCATTAACTACGATTAAGACTCTATGGATATAAGAGTGGCAGTCCTCATAAAATCTACCAACTTCAGTAGTAAACCAGACACAGTATTGCACATATTAGTGAAATAAAGGAATTTGAAAACTTACAGCAACAGTAAAGATGAATTAGAGGTTTAAAGCATGAATTAAAATAATTGTAATGTAATTCAAAGCACTTACCACAATCTAATACTAGATGCAATCATCCTAACTGCTTGAAACTGGGTAATTCCAAGCTGTATTTGCAGCCAACTTTCTTGAAAGCAATGGGGATAAAAGAAATAAAAGAAACACAAAATTTAAGGAATTCTAATGCTTTGGATTATCAACAGCTCTTACTCCTGGGTACATGACTAGAAGAGAAAGTGACCAAGTGAGCCAAGTGGGAGGAAGCTTGTGGACTGTCACTATAGGGGAAACTTCTATCCATGATACCGTTAGTTCCAAGTAATATGGCAGTGAAAATCAAGGCATAAACATCAACATTTCCCTTTCTCCCTTCCCTTTGACCTTTTTCCTTGGACTCCTCATTGGACAGACAGTTGGAGAACAGAGCCACGAGACTTATAGTTGTCATTATGTGGTCAGTGTTCTCTGGTGGAGAGAAAGGTGATAAATAGAGATGGATGAGGATCTGGAGGGACAGATGTAAAATACTGTCACAGTGTTCCAAGGATTGAAATGGAGAGAGGTATAGGGCAAAAGTCTTATATAGTAGAAATCAAGAAAAACAGCTACCATTTTTTGTTAACATTTTACTATATAAAACAACTATTACATTAAATGTAACAATTTGTAAGGTGCCTGGATATAATATAAAAATGCAAAACCTGCTAGCATTATTTTTTTTAGCTGGGACTGATGATAGAAGCCTGTCATCCCACCTACTCTGGAGGATGAAGAAGATGGATCACAAATTCAAGGCCAGCCTGGCCTACAAAGTGAGCTTAAGGCCAGCTTGTGCAACTTGTTGAGACATCATCTCCAAATGAAGAGTGCACAGAGTTGAGGCTATAACGCTTGCCTAGTGTGCATGAAGCTCTGGGTTCAAGGGCAAGAACTGCCTCCCACAACAGCCACATAGTATCTACAAGATGAATACAATTTCTACAAAATCTGCAGATCCTTGGAGTCAGTATTAATATCAAAAGTTATAACTGTCACTGTAAACACATGCAGAGGTAAATCCTACAATACAAAGTTGAAATCAGGGCCTCTCCTTCACTTGCTACTAGATGTTTTTACGACTGCTTTTAAATAGCAAGATCAATAGCAAGCTGTGTCAGGGCTGATGCTTTTGATGTCTCTTTCCAAACATGCTAATGTCAGTCTTTGGATAACAATCTTTTAGAAACCTTGTGTGCCTGAATATATTTTACTTATACCGTTATATTATAAGAGCAATTTGGTTAGATACACAATTGTGCCTTCAAAGTTACTTTTTGTCCCCTATTGTTTTAAGTTGAAATATTTGAAGTTTAAGTATGTATCTCTTTGCATTCTGGGTTTAATCTGCATCTTTGACTCCCGTTATCCAGATGCCATGCCCCTATTTCTTGCCTCCTGTCTCTCAATATTTTTAAATGTATTCTTGTGTCTTAAATCTTCTTTCTTCTGTCTGGTAGAGCTCCACTGCTGACTTTCCCATTTACCTGCTTCGCTTCTTCGGCTGTTACCATGGATCCCCCTTCCTACGTCATCCTAGTCTCTGCTGAGTTCTTTGTTCTAACTCCCAATTTTGTTTGACATTGATTGTTTGATGTGATGTGATGTGATGTGATATGATGTGATGTGATGTGATGTGATTTGGTGTGTGTGCCTGCCTGTGTGCATGCCACAGTACACATGTTGAGGTTAGAGGACAACTTGCAGGAGTTGGCTTATTCCTTCTTTGTGAGTCCCAGGGACTGAACTCTGGTGACAGACCCTGGTGACAGGTACCTTTACCAACTGTCAACAGTGCAATATTTGTCCCTTACATTTCCTTTCATTTAGTTTTAGTTCCCCATCTCTTAATTTAATAATTAAATAATTTAATAATAAAACTCTGACATAACTACTCTAATAATGTTTCTGCTTGTTGCTTTTCTGTGTTATCACTCTCATAGCTCCTTTGGAAATATCAACAATTAGACTGACAGTAAGTATTGTGGCGCATCAACATGACTACAGTTAATCAGTTTCACTTGCTAACATGTCTCTGGCCCAGTTACCTGGGGTAAGTGATTCTCAGGAGCCATTAGTCACCGTGATCGTTTTGTTGTTGTTGTTGATTTTCTCATTTCAAGAGGAGTTGGATAGGCATCTGACACCTGAGAGGGCAGGGGCACTGCTAAGCCTTAATGACACAGAGGACAGAGGCCCATAATAGATACTTCCCTGGTTTAATGGTCATCAGCCCCATAGTTGAGAAGCTGTGTGCCAGCTAGCTGTATGCCAGCTGTATGCCAGCTAACTGTCTAGAACAACGTTTAGACCTTATGGCAAAACAGCATTATAATCTTCTGGCCCAGGATTTGTACATGAAGAGTTTTCCAAGTCTATTATTTAAACTCCATAATTTTTTGTAATGCTCTGATCTGAGCCCCTTGAACATCTGCCCAAGTGCTTAGCTAACTGTATATGCTTTACACAACAGAGTCAAGCAATCATTGTTCCAAAAAAATGCAAATCACAAATGTGAGATTCAGTGAGCTTAGTAGTTTTTGTTTCTTGATTTTTCTTTTCTCTAACCCCTTCTTCCTACCTCTAGTCACCAGTTATTTATATACAGCAATTCCAAACAGCCTTCCTTCTCTCTAAGACTTCTCATAGCTTTTGCTGTTATTGTTATTTGTTCTTTTTCCAATTCTCTATAGACTTCCCCATCATTGAATTTGGGGCATAAGCTTGTAGCATATTCTAATAGTTTCATAAAAAGTCACATTTCCCCAAATTAATATAATATACTTTCAAGGAAAACATAGCACTTTTAGATAAAATTATTTGAAGGTTTGTGATGTCAAATAAAAGCAAAAGAGGGCTTGTCTAACCAGATATAAGAATACCATAAAAATTCATTATAATCAATCAAAATGGCAATGGCCCAGAATAGAAAAAAAATAAGAAATATATCCCAGAATAATGAGAATTTGAAAGAAATGAAAACATGACAGATTAACTAAATGCTACTTACACAACAGATTAGCTATACCTTTAGAAGGTGTTATTTATAGAAATGTACTTGAATTAAAAGATAATGACCAAGTAAGAACTTCACAAAAATTTATAAATCAATCTTGATAAACTATGCATATAAAATGACCATCATAAAAATGGAAAGATAATTTATAAAAATAC
The DNA here is from genome assembly GCF_900095145.1 of Mus pahari. Taxonomy (NCBI): domain Eukaryota; kingdom Metazoa; phylum Chordata; class Mammalia; order Rodentia; family Muridae; genus Mus; species Mus pahari. Next base: position 88,315,729 of record NC_034599.1, read on the forward strand.
CTGTTGAAAAAAAAAAACTTCAAATGGGGAAAGACATTATAAACAAAATCTATGGACAGGTGTGGGGGAAACCATTTACATGCAAATGATGAGTCTTTGCTCTCTCTTTGCAGTGATAATATGGCAGTAAGTAACAGAAACTTGGACCGAGACTAGGACCAGGCAATCTGTAAAGGATCAAACCTACTTGTCCACACACATGAGAAGTTGTTCAGGTTCAAGGGAAGTTATAGAAATGTACAATAAAACAACAGCCTGTCATTTCACCCTACAGTGTTTGGCAGCAGTAACAACACTAATAGTTGCTATTGGCAGGGATGCAGGGAAACCGAACTTCTACACATTACCAATGGAAATGCAAATCATTAAGAGACTTTTGGAAAGCAAATAGCATCATGTATTGCACCTTCAAACACACAGGCTCTCCTGACCCAGCAAGGAGACAGGGGGAGGAGGAATGGGATGAGGAACTGTGGGAGGGAAGACCGGGAGGGGAGCAACAACTGGATTGTGAAAAAATAAAAGTATTAAAAAAACAAACAAACCATCTCAGAGGATCCAAAGATACCTGATATATATGACTTGAGTATATTTAGAGCCAGGTAAACTATGGTGAACTGAAGGGTTGAGGGGCCAAAGACTAAGGGTGGTAGAGCAAGGCAGTTGGTAGAGAGTGAGCCAGAGAGCAGCTGTACAGCTGGAGGCAACCATCTAGCCCTGGAGACAGACACTAAAGCACCAGACCCTCGCGCTACCTGTGTGTTCCGCTACCCCTGGGTTTGTGTATCCCTAAAGTAGACCGCTGTCTTTTGAGCTCTCTGGACTGTGCAGAATATAAGTGCTTTATATTCTGGGGCATTTTTTTCCATGAGGCTACTACTCCTTGCCCACTGGTAGATAAAAGCCTGAGGTATTTAAGTTGCCAGTAGAGACCTGAGTCAGTAACAAGCACCTCCAATCCCATGACATAAAGCAAAATTTTAATTTGATTTAACATGTGACTGGAACCACATTCTCCCCCAACTTGCTGAAGACAGGTAGCCGACCTTTGAGAAGAAGTATAGAAAGGGGCGTCTTTCTCACATGCCTTATTTATCACTCACTGGATATAGGTTCTGACATCTCCACAGTGGGGAAAACAATAAGAACTCATTTATGTGATTGATATAAGCCCCCCTCAGAGCACCTATATAGGCTCTACATGTGAGATATTTCTCTTTTTAAAAATTATTTTATTAGATATTTTCTTCATTTACATTTCAAATGCTATCCCAAAAGTCCCCTATACCCTCCCCCGTCCTGCTTCCCTACCCATTCACTCCCACTTCTTGGCCCTGGCATTCCCCTAGACTGGGGCATATAAAGTTTGCAAGACCAAGGGGCCTCTCTTCCCAATATGGCCAACTAGACCATCTTCTGCTACATATGCAGCTAGAGACATGAGCTCTGGGGGTACTGATTTGTTCATATTGTTGTTCCACCTATAGGGTTACAGACCCCTTCAGTTCCTTGGGTACTTTCTCTAGCTCCTCCATTGGGGGCCCTGTGTTCCATCCTATAGGTGACTGTGAGCATCCACTTCTGTAGTTGCCAGGCACTGGCATAGCCTCACAGCTTGTGAGATATTTCATGTGAGGCTCACGCCTCATTCATTAGCATCCATCCTGCAAACTCCTGGGGACATCTTATGTTGCCTGTTGGGCTACATCTGGTTCCTTTCCAAAGCTGAGATCTCCAGGCAACCCATGTGAGGAAGAGACTCTCATGTGAGAGTCTCAGCCCCTTACAAATCTCAACTGCTAGGGGACACTAAGGCCTTGGGGTCCTTTCACTGGCTTAATGTGGGTGAGAGGTGAGAGAGCCATGTAACTAGACAAGTGGATGGCAACTACAAACCTCCCCGGAGAAATGCTTCTGTGTTTCAAATCCTGATTTAACATCTGTGGCAAATGTGTGTGGTGATACCTACAAAGAGGAAATTAGTGCAAAGAACCTGGCAGGACATACGCTGGATTGTGAAGTTGGGAAGAGAGAGAAGATAAGACATTGGGTTAGGAGATGGGAAATGGTATCAAAATTAAAACACTGTTAAAACAAACAAATAAACAACGAAACAAGGTGTTTGTTATGAAAACTTTTTTGTGTGTGTATGTATGAGTGTGTGTGTGTGTGTGTGTGTGTGTGTGTGTGTGTGTGTGCTTGAAAGGAAAACCACATATAGAAATTAAGCAATCATGTTTATAGTGTGTTAGTAAACCACCATGAGCTGTAATGGAAAAGATCTTAAAAAGCAATGTGATATTGTGCATGTCATGGAATTTAAAACAGAATCAGCAAATTCACATATGACATGTAAGTCACACATCTTCACTTTCTTCAGCAGCTTGGATGTGCTAAGAATCCAAATTGCCCAATAGAGCCCTGAGCACTGGGTATCTGCTCTCATCGGGCGACTACTGCCTCCCATTAATTGAATTTAGAAAACTCACAGTGGCATTATCCTGTCTAGAGACTAAATTAAATGCATGGATTATAATTCATTTACTGAAATTAGATGCCAACAGGCATTGGATCCAAAGTCAAAGTCTTTTTGCTCATGGGTAGCTGGACCAGCTCCTAGGTGACATGTGTCATAGACTGGTGCTAATTTTTATTCTTGAGAGCTGAGAGACGCCACGTCTCAGGTCTCATGCAATCCCTGCTTCGAGTACATAGGACAAATTCAAGCTGGCCGCTTAACCTTTCTAGGCCTTATTTTCCTGTGCATGTCCTTAGATGACAGTTAAGATCCTTTGCAGCTAGCATTATTCCATTTTAAATACCCCGAGACTTCCCGGGGGTCTGTAAAATACACATTACTGGGTTCTGCCTCCAGACACCCTGATTCTGTAGGTCCCAAGTTGGCCCCAATGCTCCGTTTCTCACAGTATCAGTGAAAAAATGGGGGTCCTGGTCCACAACGCTGATGAATTTAAAACTTGAGGAATTAAGTATTTGCTTTTCCGAGTAAAAATGGTTTATTGCAAAGTGAAGTAAGTTCACTGTACATATTTCCACTAAAATAAATATCTGTGCAAGACCTTGTGGGACATGTGTACAGTTTGAAGTGTGTCACATTGTCTTGCTTACTGTAACTATTATAACATTTTTTTTTCTTCTAAGATAATGTGAACTTCTATAGTCTTAGTTCCCAGGAGCTTGGTGCACAGAGAAAGCAGGACAGGGTACAGCTCAGTGATGGAGTGCGTGCCTAGCATGTGCAAGGCCCTGTTTTTATCCCTGATACTGCCAAAACAAATGGATAGAAATTAAGAAATTGATAAGTAAATAAAGAAGTATAAAAAGTTCTGCTGACAACGTCTGGAACTAGGTGGAGGGAGTTTATTGTGAGTGAGGGGATAGTGCTGTGAGCTGAGAGGTGGTACTATCTGTGGAGAGATGGTACTGTGTGTAGAGGGGTGGCACTGTGCACGAAGGGATGGTACTGTGCGTGGTGGGGTGGTACTGTGCATGGTAGGGTGGTACTGTGTGTGGAGGGGTGGTACTGTGCATGGTAGGGTGGTACTGTGTGTGGAGGGGTGGTACCATGTGTGGAGGGGCAGTACCGAGCATGGTAGCGTGGTACCATGTGTGGAGGGGGGTATTGTGCATGGAGGGGTGGTACCGTGTGTGGAGGGGCGGTACCATGTGTGGAGGGGCGGTACTGTGCATGGAGGGGTGGTACCGTGTGTGGTGGGTTGTATCTGAGCTGAGGCAGTCCCCAACTTGCATGGTGGAGGGAAACCGCAGCTTAGTGCCTTAAATTCTTGGAACGTATATTGTGCATCTTTAAATCTGCCTGTCAAAACAAGACAAAATCAAACAAAAAGTATTTTCTATTTCTCCCCAGAGCTGTTGACAGATCAAATAAGATGCTTTGTAAAAGATTACTTATAAATTGCTAAGTTTTCTATAATAAGATCTATAATAAAACTTAACAACAATCATCTCTCCTTGGGCGTTTAACTGGCTCTTCAGCTACCCCTCCCTTAGCACTTTAATTATTTGTGATTGCACATGTTTGTTCTCAATAAAGTAGCCACCATAAAGAATCTGCTTTCTCTCCCTCCCCTCTTTGCCACTGTCCACTTCCGTAGTAAACCCCAAGTGTAGATGTTCAAAGGAAAAAGCAAGCAATTACAGCCATGCCCCGTGGAAGCTCTGATTTTACATACCTGCTTCACACCCCAAGATTCTGAGCTCATAGCAGTTGCTGGGTGTGTGGGTACTGCCCTGCTGTTGCATCTATTAATTGCTTGTGGCCTTAGCGGTATCTGTGCTGGGCTCTGTTTGGTGCGATCTAGATCATGGATGCCTTAATAGACTAATCAGCTGAGGCCACTTATGCCTTTTATCCCCCACCTGCTGTTTTCCCACCCATCCTACACTGCCCATGTAATATAAAGCTCCATTAAGATCCGTGTTTGGGTTGGCCTCTCGCTATTGTTTAAATCTGCTTCGCTGCTCTTCTCATTAAAGATGCTTTTCCTTTGTAATTTGACTGCCAGTCCACACCCTGAGTCATTGTCTGCAGTTCAGCCCATGGGGTATGCGGCTACCGTCCTCACCAGAGCCCGCGGTGAGGCACAAAATATAGCTTCTCATCTTGAGCTCTTCAATGTGGGATTTCTCTCCAAAACAAATTCTCTGACTTGGAAACATGATTATTAATATTATTAATCGTGATTAATAACATTAATATAACATTAAAATATGATTATTGTTTCCATATCACACTCAGATGGAAGCACTAGAGAAACGTGCACATGTGAATATTCATCTTTTCGGTTACTAACACTTTGAGGAAGAGTTGTCCAAAATGAGAGGCATTTCCATTCACCACATTTGCAAGTCAAATTTTTCTCTTAACATTTAAGTAGTAGAAAAACAAGATTTAAAAGAGCCACTTTCATCCTTTAAAGTTTACCACGGTGGTGTAACTGTTTCAAAGGCACATGAACTGCTTTACCTTTGATCGCAATGATAATCTGAAGACCCTTTCTATTTGGGGTTACTATGGTTACACTGCACGGGTGATGTGTGAGCTGCACTGCTGTTTTGATAAAAATAGGTATTAACTACCAGCCACAGTGCTTCTCATTTGGTAGCACCTCTTGCAGAAAATGCAGCCGCATATTTAAAGGGGAGATATGCAGGGTGCGCAGAAGCGTCTCCAAGGCAGCATGATGGAACATCTGCATAAATAATGGTGATTGGTCATGTGTATAAAAATATTTTTAATTAAATTCCTTCTAATTAAACAGGGCATCTTGCTGAATCTCTTTCTGTTATTTGCACCAAGCTTAGTCGCGAGGACGATGGCTGATTAACAGACCCAAGAACCTATAATTAAAAGCAGAACTGTTATTTTTGGAGAAAATCTTCTTCAATAGGGGTGACTTAATTGGACTGTCTCTCATAATTTTTCATTTGTCATTGAACTCCTCACTTAAGTCTTCATTTTTTTTTTTAACATGGGAGAAATAATTACTAACATTGGTGTAATTCACAGTTTTGATTTTTGATTTGTGTTTTCCTTTGGTCTCTTTGATCATGCTCTCTGGTCTCTGTTGTATGTCACTATTTGACTGTGGTATTCATTTATTTGTTTTGTCAGGAGGCTGTCATCCTTTTGTATATCATATTATGTATTGATTTTTGATTTTTTTTTTTTTTTTGTCATCTCTGGCCCTACATGCCTCTGTATTTCCGAGTGTCAAGTAGCCAGACACTCGATCTCTCATCTTTGGTTTGGTTTTAGTATCCTACCTTGTGAATTCAAAAGAAAACTAAACAACATTCTATTCACCAAAATAAATAAATACATCATTAACAAACAAACCAGATGCAATTGACAATGGAGTTTCCTCAGTATCACAATTAATATTGGAGGACAAAGACAACATTCATTTAACATCTGCTATCTGCTAAGTAGCACAGGAATAGACTCAGGCGGGTGTGATTCCCATAGTCTTAAGAATAAAAAACAAATGCATTAAGTTCATGGAGTTGAATTATCTGTGTGGTTTCAGAGGAAAAACATGGTGACTCTACTTCCAGAGTATTATATTTGGAAGAGAATACTGTATTGAGTCTGAGGTAGAGGGCAGGAGGGAGAAAATATTCACCTGCTTTCCTTGAACTCCAAGGGGAAGATATTGCATCTCAAAGGAAGTCTGAGCATATTAGCCTAGAGCATATCCCCCTGAAGCCATCAGGCTTCGAGATAGTGCTGGCAAGCCAACCAATTTCTTTATGTGATCTGCTGCAAGCCTGCACAGTGTTATTTAACAGCACTCGAATGCATTCTCTCGCTCTATCCAATTCCATGTTAAGCATACTGTGATAGCATCAGTTTAAAAGCCTCTGTATAAGCCTTAGTCTATAAAACACCCTCATATAAACCCAGATTCTATTCTCGAGCAAATTTACTCAGAAATAAAAATACCAGCTTGGATTTATATTGTGTGCCTCTTTCAAAGAACTCAAATAGCTTCCACACGCAGTGTTTCCGTTCATTTCACATCATTGTCTCAGGGAGAGAAGAGCCACGTTTTAGTAAAATAATTGAGGTGCAAAGGAATTTGACGATAACCTGAGATTTTACAGCCAGCCAACGAGAACTAGACCAGAGTGCTGGGCTTTGCATTGCTTAGGTTTCTGGATTGTGCTGTTGCAGGACACTAACATCTATGTGAGCCAAATGTCTTAATCAACTTCAGCCAACTTTTCGCTAGCTGAAAATCAATAATGCTTTTACTCTACCCATCCAAACAGCACCCCATGCAGGAGTCAGCATGCAGAAGAAGCACCCCAAAGCTGATAAACACAAACGTAGAGGTTCCATCCGAATTCTCCTACACACAGAGAATGTCATCTACTGATAACAGTCTGTAATTGTGTGCACAAATATCTGACCTGACACATTTGATACAACTGATTCGATCACCACCATGATCAGGTGATTTTTATCCATTCCAAGAAGCAGAGGTTCTAAATCCCTCGTTGTTTAAGTCTATAAAGCTCACAAGCAGCAGTGTTGAAGACGGGCACTTGCGAAATTCTTGGTCCCACGACCACTGCTATTTCTCAAGACAAAACAGCACTGTGTCAATCAAGTTGGTTTTTTGTTTGTTTGTTTGTTTGTTTTGTTTTGTTTTTATTTAAAAAAAGACACTCAGTAGTCAAGAGTCAGGTTCTCATTTTCCTATTGATTGCATTCAATGGACATTTAATGAGTGACTACTGGGTAGCAGATTCTGAGAGTGAGTCGGCTTGCAATAAGGCAGATCAGTTAAGCCTCAGGATTCTCAAGCCTCCAGAGGAATGTAGTTCCAGCAATGAGTTTAAAAGACAAATCAACACTCCAGGGGTTTTGTAAACACAGGGGTGCCCTGTATTAGCCAAGTTGGCTAAGGCTCCAGGGTAGCATTTTTAAACCCCCCCTCACCAGGAGCCAAGCTGTGCCTTTTTGAGGAGACAACCTGCCAGGTAGTGGAGCCAGAAGCCCTATTTCCCATCTATAAGAGACAGGCCTATGATGAGTAGAGAGTTTTCATTCCCTTTCGAGCTTCTAAATATTGTGACCTGCTCAACATTAACAAAGGATCCCTGGGCTGAGAGAGTTCTGGGATCAAGGCTAGAGAGACACTTCTCTCCCCCTTCCAGCAGAGAAGGTTAAACTCATTAATAACTTCCGCCATTCTCCCCTCTGCATTTGAAGCTCAGTTCCCCCTCAAAACCACTCTCTTGATCCCAGCACCACAGCAGGCCTCTTCCTGCATAATTAGGAGGATGTGAGGGATCCCTATCCCAGATCTGTAGTTCAGAGTATGGGATTCTGAGAGCTATAAAATTTGAGATGTGGTGGGACCTTAAAAGACAATTTTTTTCAACCTCCTCATTTGCAAACAAGGACCCTAAAACACACACACACACACACACACACACACACACA
>NC_034599.1:88323769-88340292 GCF_900095145.1 Mus pahari
AGAGAGAGAGAGAGAGAGAGAGAGAGAGAGAGAGAGTAAATGTGCATGCAGTATGCAGAGTTGCAAGGAAGAAAGTTTTTAGCCTTTCTCTACTTTTCCCCTCTTAAGTCATTTTATGTCAATAAGGAAACAAACAAGTATAGATATCACTTTTTTTGATGGCTAGATATACTACTGGCATGAATAATAGTCATGGTGGCCACTATTGTTTGTCTACCATTGTATGCCAAGCACCTTGCAGAAATGATGCCTCTCAGCCCCTTCCCCGGGCATCTAAGGAATGAGCGCTTCTCTTCATGTACACATGCAATGCAGGGAAGCTTTAGTCAGGTAAGTGGCTCCAGCTCACCAGATTAATTCACATCATAGTCGGCACCTGGACTTGGCTTCGGTTGACACCAGAGTCAGGTTTCTATTCCCTTTCATCTACTCCAGGAGAGTAATGAATTTCAAGGATCTCACACCAAGATCTTGCTTGAGAAGTTGGAAGTCCAGTCATGGAGCGTCAGCTGCCCAGAACAGACTTAGAGACAGTAATAAAGGATAGCCAGCTACACCTCAGGATATTGGACATAGATGCAGAGAGACTCCAGGTGTCCTGACGATGTGGTTACAAGAACACACTGAAAAACCATTTGAAGCACTTCCACAGTCCTGTGCGCAGCTGGGAAACAGCTGTGCTTGATGGATGTCTTTGGCTAGCTGCTCTTGGGAACGGAAGGACTCCACTCAGTGAGAGTAGTTCATTCTCAGCAGTGCTCAAAGGCAGACCTGCAGGATGGATGCTTTGAAAGTCAGTGTCCAGCCCCACACCTTCTGTTTGTGAGTTAAATGTGATGCTGTACATTGAAGCAAAAACTACATGCAGAGATGTCTTGGATCTTTTCCTTACTGTCTGTATCTTTTCAGGGCACAGCATGTAGTAAAGTCAAAATCATGGAAAAAATAGTCAAACAGAAAAAAATCATGGATGTGCAAGGTCAATGTTTATACATCCCCAAGGGTTGGTGCTGTAATGTGTCTGGGGCAGGAGAGTACCCACTAGTAGTGGACAAAGATTGTTTTTTCTTGGTCTAAGAAGGTGCTTGAGTCCTTGGGTTAAGAATACTTGAAAATGTCTTCTGTTTACCTGAATGTTCTAGATAAGAATCACTGTGTTGGGTGGGGAGAATAAAAATAAAAAAAAAAAAAAAAAAAAAAGAAACACTGTGTTATTACTTTATTATTTTGAACAGAAATGGTGGTAGCATCTACAAACAAGTACTGTAGGCCAGCCAGTGAACAGAGAAGTGGTGGATGACCTGGGGAACACACAGCACAGAAACTGCTCCTACCTCAAGAGTTAACCCTCAGAGGTTCAGTCATTCAACCAACCAACACAATTTATGCTCACTGCTCACCAGGAAATATCAAGGGATTGACAGGCACATAGCTGAGCAAACAATACACATGAGGACTAATTTGTTTTTAAAATGATGCACTTATTTTATGTATGTGTGTGTTTTGCCTGCATGTGTGTATATGCACTATGTGTACGGTGTCTGAAAAGACCAGAAGAAGGGGCTGTACCACCTAGAACTTTAATCCAGCGCTCTGCCATGAGAGTGCTTTTAACTACTCCTCGGCCTTCGTGGCTGACTGCTTCCTCTGTATCCCAGAAGGCCGTTTTAAGTGAGTGAGTGCTATTTCTTGAGGTGATAGTACTTTTAAAAATCGCCCCTTTCACATAAGAAAATAAATTCACTGGTGACTGAATGTTTCATTTTTGCATCATTTTCCTTCTAGAAAGGATTACTGTAGGGGGCCAAAACTTCAGGACTACCAAAGCTAACTCTTTCTGCAGTACCTGATGGGATATCACACCTTCAGGATAGAGTTCTGGCTCCTTGCCTGATCTGTAAGCTGCTGGACTGCAAAGTGTAGTTTGACTTCTATTATTGTACTCTAAAGCCAGAGATTTTCCCATTGCAAATAAAAATCTATCTATCTATCTATCTATCTATCTATCTATCTATCTATCTATCTATCCATCCATCCATCCACCTATCTACCTCCCCATCTATCTTCTTAAAACACAAACAAAAAGCTCTGGGTTGGTGACAATGTATTCCTTAGACTCAAGAAAAGCAGATTTATGACGCCTTGCTCCCAGGGAGTGGAAAACTAATCAAACAGCCATTGCCAGTGACAGGCACTCACAGTCACTGCAGGTGAAACTGCCTGGGAGGTGGCAGAGACCTGGGTGTGTATCAGCACAGAGAGAAGCAAAGATGGAAGACTGAGATTCCACGGGGAGCACGCTGCGGATGCTTTACTGGACAGTGTTTGTGTTAAAGCAAGGACAAAGGAAAGAGGTCACGGAGCATGAAGGAAAACCACAGAAGGGCAGGCACTCTCCCCAAAGGAGAGATATGAGGAGCCCAGAGTCTGTGCACAACAAGAGGAGTCAGCAATCTGGAAGTACTCAGGATGGCTAGGGCCTCACATATGACATCTGTGGCTTTGAGAAAGGGACTCTTGGCACCATGTTTCATGTTTATAAGCTTGGCCGGTTTTATGAATGGCTTTCTGCTTATTCTGAGCCTAAAAATACTAAACATTTACTGTAGAAAATTCAGAATAATTAAAAAAAAAATACCCAGAAGAGAAAACTGCTGTTGACTCCTCTTGTGGGGGCTACTTTGTGACTTGGGACTTATTCTCCCAAGCTGTGGCTTACCAGACGGTTGACATCACGCGCGCTGATCTGAGCTCCATCCTAGTCAGCACCAGTTCCTCATGGTGACTGTACACCGCAGTGCGGCCTGGACAGGGTCATCCCTGGAGAATAAGGCGACTCTGTGAGATATAAAACAACACACTCAGAGAGACTGGCTGATACGGTGTGCTGTGTGTGATGACAGCACCAGGAGGGACATTCAGAGATGACTACATCAGTGTTTAGCTCCCACAGCCCCATAGACAGAATCCTATGGTTTCCCCCTGCTCCACATACACTTTTTCTTAATCTCTGGTACAAGCATGCATTGGTTAAGCATGATATAAAACATGGATTTGTATATGTGATTTATTTTTATGCCAGTGGTGCTATGGGGCAAAGGGGCTCTGAAATGGCTGAAAATAGGGACATTCCAGCCATATTCTCACTCAGGAGCTCAGGTTCTACAGCTCTGAAGCCAGCACACCTATCATGTTCAGGTCACTATGGTCCGAGGGGGCCCAGACATGTTAATGTGTTAGCAATATAATAAGTCACCATGTAGCCAGTAGATTTTGGCATTAAAACTTTATTTCATCACTTTGAAGGTCAGAAGTCCAGATGGATTGAGTTCTTTGCTAGGAGTCTCAGAAGGTCAAAGTCAAGGTTTTAGCTGGCTGGGGCCCATTCCTAAGTTCTAAGAAGACTCTCTAAGATCATTCAGGTTTGTGGCAGAATACAGATTATTACAGCTACAGAGCTGAGGTCCCATTGCTCGCTAACAGAAAAATCCACTGCTGTCCAAGAGCCCTCTCTCTGCCCTGGCGAATCAGCTTCTACATCTTAAAGTCAACAAAGATCTAACAAACCTTTCTAACACTTAGAATGTTACTGACTTTCCCCATTATTCATACCCTTCTAGTAAATTCCCTCACACCAGCCTAAGAAATTCCATCTCTTTTATTTTTATTGTATGAAATTCATTTTTATTCTGCCTCAGGTGTTTTGCTGGTAACAATTTACAGAATCACGACTAATGACAATCATTTTTTTTGCATACAAATTGTGAATTCACTTACAAGCAATAAATGTGACTAAAAGGAGAATATTTATTACGTATTTAAGTGTTCAGTGCTATGCTAAAGAGCCTGGAGGACACCAGGGAAGTTCAAGATTTGGCCAAGCCTCAGGGGTCTCAGGTTCTTAGGTTGGGACTCAGCACCAAGTGCATACATCTAAGAACTGAATGTCTCCATCATTTAGACTAGGTCCTCTGAAATACTCCCTTTCAACACTGTCTCATATCTCCTACGACACATACTTCTTTTCTGCATCACGAATTCCAAAACATTATTTGTGAAACACACCCTTTTCTTTTTAAAAATATTTTTTATTAATCTTTGAAATTCCATATAATGTATTTTGATTGTACTCATCCTCCATTTCCCTCATCGGTAGCTCTAGGCATCAAATATTTAGATTCGTGTGTTTAATTTGGAACACTCAACGAATCCAGGAAACTAGAAAGAGACTGTTAGTGGGGAGGAGAAAAAAGACATTAAGGAAGGAGAGTGGATAATAGAACACAGATGATATGAATGGGGAAAGATTGAAGACAAGGAAAGAAATGACAGGGTAGTGCAAGAGAAGGGGCTTGGGGAGTAGCTAACACCAAGCATGTTTGGAAAGCATATGTAAAACGACATTTAAAAAAAAGCTACATTCATAGCCAATACAAAAAAAGAATTTAATTGGCGTTACCCTGCACAGGGGATTATGCTCATCTCAGTAACTAATGATTTCCAAATTAAAAAGCCCAGTGTCAAATGTGGGATACCTCCTTTAGGTCCAAGGGTCCAAAGATTCCCCCTAAATATTACAGGCTTTTGCCATTGCTCTTGGTTTCCCACCAGAATTAGATGGTACCACCAGCTTGCTGAAAACACCACCCGCACTGGTTACAGGACATGGAGAAATCAAGTCGGTGCTGAGCAGAAAGCTCCTTCTCTTCTGGCTAGCTATCACAGTACTAAAAGCTGCTATGGATGCTGTTGGAGGAGAGCAAATCATCATCAGTCGAAGGCGGCTGTGAAGCCTATGAACTGCAGTGATACCTGCCATACCAAGATGACCTGAGCATGCAATAGCGGTATGGGTGCTCTGGGGGCAACCAACTTCTCCATGAGTAGATTTGAAGCCTTCTTCATGAGAAGGTACAGCTCTGCTATTGTAAATTTGGCAAAGGACTCATAGCTGGGGAGTTCATGTTTCCCAGGGGTGACTTACTATTATTCTTCAGCTAAAGGGGCATAGTATCAAATATGCCTCGAAATTAGCATCTCTCCACATAGATGAGCGTATGTCTCAGACCTCATCAAAGAAGGTTTTTGTGCAGTGGGTAGTGGCTAATGTAGAAACTCATAACTGGTAATGTGCAAAGAATAAATGTCAGCTGAGTGCTCAGCCACATGTGGGTCATGTATGTCATACTTTATCACCCCAATTTTGAGGCTCAGGAACAATTTCAGAAGAGGAAATCAGAAGTATTGCAAAAGCCGGAGGTCAGAGGGGAGTGGAACTAAACAGTGTCATCTGGACATGACAAGATCGCCACACTCATGGACCCACGGTAGCTGTGGTTGCCTACATAAAGTTTAAACCTATCATTGTCCTAGTATAGTGAGGGGAGAGGTTTGCCAGCCTCTAACCATGACTGGGGAGCTAGAAACAATTGATGGCTTTTGAAGGAATAAGAAATTTTTCTTTAAAGAACTGTCCTCTGGTTGACTGATCATGCTCTAGTGGTGGCCCCATATCCAAGAATATATGGGCAGCACAAATTGGAATAGATGGATGGATTGCTGGTGTTTTATTTTGTTTTGTTTTAGAAGACACAAAGTTGGGGAACAGTTAGGGAAAATTTTCCCCCTCACAGGCTCATGTGATTAGGATTGACCTCTGCTTCTGCTGATCTAGCATAAAATACCCATTTTAAGGTCTTCTGACTTGTTTACATTCAAGAGCCGTTGTTGTCACATGTTCTAGGTATTGTTAATTGACAGATTTGGGAAGGGAGGAGCGTTCAGATTCTCAGACAGGATACGCACACGACATCACCCTGCCCCTTTTGCAACACTGCGAATCAAGTCCAGGGCCTTGTGAGGCTAGGCAAGCATTCTGCCACTAAGAATAGCCTTAGTCCTTGATGAATTCCTCTTTCTAGTCTTTCTCTTTTCTCTCTCCCATGCCTGTGCTGACTCTTCTCAGTATTATGCTCATTTGCCCTTGGACACATTCTCCATGTTGGAACTATTATGTAATATTCCTCATTGTCCTTATCCAGAGTTTGGGAGATTATGATACACCATGTATGTTTCATATCTTTTTATAGTAAGGACCCCATGATCATAACTAACACAATGCTCTTTTGACTTCTTGTTCTCCTTATAATTGTTCCATGTAATAAGCCACAGTATTATGTTTACCTTCAAGTGATGATTTCTTAGTGAGCCATCGCTAACTTGGGCTGCTCTTTGGAGCCACTGGCCTTTGCTCTGAATATATTTCATGATTTGTAGGTAGACATTTGCCTGCCATTTTCTGTTTTGAAATGGCAATGTGCTGAAGCAATCATTGTGATTGGAGAATGCTTGTGTGGCTGGCTGAGTCATCTTCACTTGGATAGCAGTTATACAGCACAGATCCCCATTAAACTGCACCATGGCTCATTAGACCCCATTGGTGAGAAAATTGGGTCTTTGTTAAATGTTTATGTTCTCTGCTAATGTTAAATTTAGAATATTCTTGCTGTAGATACCTTGGGGGAAATTTTAAAGCACTAACTGAAGTGCCAAGCAGGTCTCAATCCATGAATTCCCAAATATAAGACCTAGGAACTAGTACCTGCTGGGGTTGGTTATTAAATGTATTTCTTTCCAGCATTTACAGGCTAGTATTTGATTTTCTCATTGCCAAACCTTATGACCTTCTGGTTACTGTTTTCTACTCTCAGAGACCAGTAGGGGATGTACTTGTGGCTTTTGAGCAAAAGGTGAAATCAATTATTCTCAAACACCATGCAGCTATGAAGTCAAGAATAGGATTGTGATTGTCTGTGCTTTTATTGGGCATCTTTCCATTAAAGAAACAGTTCCCCAATATTTAACCTTTCAAATGAATGCCTTAAACAAATACAGATACCAGTGATGGAATTGTGATTCTAGAAATAGGCTCCTGGGGTTAATGTAAGAACACAACCATTTCCTCTTTTGAGAGTTACTGTGAATCTTCTGCATATACACTCAGAGTCAATGGGTTACCGCATGGCAAAAGATGCTAAGACACAGGGAGCCTTTCTGGGTGAAGCTCCAGTACAGAACCTGAGCTCCTCAAAAACTAACAAAGGGAAACATTTCCTCATCTTTCTCAAACAGGATGCTTAGCTAGTGTCATTCTCAGTGCATAGAGAATGAGCCATTTTCTGCCCACCTATCTTAGGACAGTCACTCTCAGGCATTTTATATTAAGGCTCTTCACAACTTGCCCAGGTTAAGAAAGACTCCAGAGAGTTTCTGTTCATGTACCCATTATTGTTTATCCAACTAGAAATTAAGACAAATCTCAAAATGTCATTTTATTGACTTAAGTAGCAATAATTTGTACATTTGACTATAAATAATATAACATATGAAAATAATTTTATTTTCCAAGAGAAACAAACAAAGAAACAAAAAACAATGTTGAGGAGAGTAGCATCATTTCCTTATATTTTTGCAAAGTTCTTCAGTGTAAGATATGAACAATAAAAGACAGGGGCTCCTTACATCTGCCTCTGAATGCCATATGATGTACTAATGCTGTCACATAGCCTCTTGTAAACTCTATTTTAGTAAACCAAAGAATGAGAATAGAAAAATGCAATTAACACTTCCCTACTGTTGTGAAGATGTTCTGACCGTAAAGATGTTCCTGGGTATGGTTCAAGAAACTCCAACAATCCTTGGTCTACCTTTTGAAACCACTACTCTGGCCACAAGAGCTTGTTTCTCCCAAGGAAACCTGGCTAAAGGGATTGCAACAGTGTGCGGGCATATAACATCTTTTCACTACTACCTCAAGACCTAACACGTGGATCACTTCAAAGGTCAGATAAAGTTGCATGTTTTTAGGCCAAATTCATTCCTCAAGCTTTGTGGAACTTAGAATGACCTCCACAGAGTAGCATCCAATGACATACTTTCCAGACGGCATCATGCTCTGACCTAGTTCAGAAGGGTAGGATTCTGTTATATTTCCATTATTATGACTGGCAGAGCCCCACTGGCAAAACCCATTCATGAATTGATTTCACAGCCTAGTGTGTGGAGAGGGAGGGTCCATACTCAAAATAATTCCAGTATTCTAGTCTATTCTCACAAAGCTACAACTGTTTTCAGCGCCTCCCCCCATAATCACTTAAACCATTTGTAGGGGGGATACAGTTCACAGTACTCTTTTAACAAGAGAATGCTACCTCATATATATGTATATATATATATATATATATATATATATATATATATATATATATATATGTAACACCTGTCGTGACTAACAAGGATTCAGCTGCAGAAGCCTTGGGCACTTCTGATTCTTCATGTGTCATAGACAAGTGTCACCCATACTGATCTGCACAGAAATAGCAAGTACTACAAAGAGAGCCAGCATGACAACACTGAGTGATGACTTGGAATGACAAGGGAGGAAACTATTGTGTCTTCTTGTCTATCGACCTAGGCAGATCATATACTAGGAGGCTGAGTGCTGGCACATTGAAATAACCATTTGAAATTTAAATTCTTTGTAAAGCATCAAGACAATATGGGTCAGAGAGCTGCTTACAAAGGTTGTAAGACATAGACTGTCACTAAATCACTCTGAAGACTCCAGAGCTACTGGCGGAGCTTCCAGAGAGCGGATCATTTACAGACGAGCCGTTAAAAATACACAGAGCATTATTTAGCAGTCAGTACGTTGGCATTCTGATTGGCTTCAATAGTCACTTTCTGGATTTTTTTTTTTATTCTAAGAATGTTTTCTTACTATCTTTCTGATTACAGTCAGACTAGTTAGAGTTTCTATAGGATGATGGTATTAATAAAATTATCACACTAGTTCGGTGTTTGGATTTCTCTTAGAGATTGTAAATTGGTCTCCATTTGAGTCTAATAGTGTGACATAAGCCTTGGATTCGCCCCTGCTGGAGATTTTGCAATCATGTCCAGCCTCCAGGGGCCTGAGTCATGCACTGGTACCCAGCTTGCTGCAGATGATCTTTCATGACTCAGAACGACTTCCCTGCTGTCCCCGGACGCCTCCTGCCTTCGTCAGACCCTGTCCTAGTAGCTCTCTTCTAGTCTATCCTCTACCTTCAACCCTTCTATTTTCTGCCTTATTCTACCCAACCCACAACATGGAATGTCTAGAAGAAAGCCCGACTAGTTCTGCACTCTACTGATGCTGCTTGGCTTTCTATCTCACCTCACCAGTACACCCCATACACAGCCATACACTCTTCTCACTCATCCCATTTGGCTGCTCAAGCTCTTTTCTCAGAACTCTCCCATGGTTCTGAGGCATCTGTCAGGCACTTTGTTGTCACACTCTTTCCATGTCCTAAATGAAGGTGCTTGCCTCTGTGAATGGGAATCTTCTTTAGGATCACAGGATACACACACACACACACACACACACACACACACACACACACGTATAGACTAAAAATTTGGTCTTAGAAGGTATAAGAGAAGGAATTCCCAACCATGGATGAAGCAGCAGCAGCAGCTACCATGAGAAGCATGTGAACCACAATGTAATACAGGCAAAAATGACCAAATCCTTTAATAAAAATCATAGGCTCCGAAAATCTGATTATGATCCTTTCTCCTTCCTATACACTCTTACTCCTGCTATCCAGAATGCTCTCTCGAGGTCCATCTTATGTAAGTACTAATTATTTTTGCCTAGCTTTGAGTTAGGGCTAGTCTCCCCAACCCAGCGAGATCTGAGGAGAGCCTTCTATGAATTACACTGTGGCTGTTTCAAGAAAGTCTAAACTGGGACAGTGCAGCTAAGCATGTAAGGCACTTTGTGTAAAACTGAGTGCTGTCTGTGAACTAACTAAATGAGTTCTTTTAAAAGTTCCAAGCTCAGGAGCAGGGTGGGTGGCTAATTCCCTGACTCACCTATTCAACTCATTTGCCGTCCTGACAAAATACTCCCTCCTCTAGGACACACTAGCTGGCTTTATTCTGAAGCTTTCTGTTTCTTCACAGGGTAGACAGGAATTCGCAAAGTAATAGCTTTCTCTTTTGTGTGGGATATCGTTTATGAAGCAGGGCTCAGTTCTTTGTTCAGGAGGAATTGTGGGAATGTCGGATCATTTTTGAACATAATTGGATATACAGATAAATACTCTCCTCAAAAATAGCCTTATGCTCTCTTTGGAAAAATGAAGAATCTATCTCATAGAACAGAGTGGATATCAATGAGTAGGAACTTTAGAATAAGAAACCAAGCCTTAAGTTGCACATGAACCTAGGAAAGCTGCCCAAGATTAGAGATGGGTCACAAGCTATCCACAGAGCTCAGGAACAAATATACCCAGAAGCTGAAGTTGGCACCTGAACTGCAGAGAGAGAATTTTCTGCTAAAGAATAACTTATATTTTATCCCACAGGATCCCAGCAAAAGGAGAATGTTGCTAACTAAAACCTCAGTGGAAAGCTCATTACTTTAGTTAGATGCAGGTACTTGACTCAACCTGAGATGGACAAAGAGGTCACCTAAGAGAGATGAATTCTGACTCTCTCATCTCCACCTGCAGAAGCTGCCTGGTGTAGCGAATGGCTCAAAGGCCCTCAGGAGCTGAGAGGAGATCTCTGTCATTTACCTGGTGTGATTAACAGGACCCTCTGGACTTGAATAATGAAATTCATTCTACCCTTGGGTTTTAAAGAGGAGCCAGGCCCACTGCCATTCTAATTCAGGATTCCCCCCCCCCTTTCATTTGTTTTGCTGTTAGATCCTCGCAGTGGCTTCTTTGTTTTAAAAGGGGCACTAAAGAAAGATAAAACACTTTGACAATTAAAACTTATCTGTCGTTAGAGTATGTGATACATTTTATGCCTATGACCTATAGGAAAGCTGATCATAAGAATGAGCACGCCCCTCACGTCACATGCTCATCAACCTTTTTGGTTTGTTTTTTTGGTATTGTTATTGTTTTGAAATGGGGACCCTCAAAATGTACTTTCTTGCAATCTCCAGGTATGCAATACATGATTTCAAGCATGTTCGATATGTTTCATATTTAGTCGGCATCTGGAATGATCTCTTCTGTCTGTCCAGCACAAAGGCCCCCCACCGATCCTCCTCTTTAAGTAGCATGGGGGTGCTGTTCCTCTCCTCTGTCCTTACAGCACTCTGGCTTATCCAGTCACTAAGCAGCACACTATATTGTAGCATAGTGCCGAGGGGCTAGGAAGATGAGAACCAATAAATAAGTCATGTATAAGCACTGTGATCACTGGGCCATCTGCACTTGCAATGATGGATGTGCATGGCCCTCAGTGCTTGGAGCCCGACTCCACACCTCTCCCTTTCCTCTTCAGGAAAGCCCATCTTTTACTGGAATTACTTGGGCGGCCTTGAGCCATCTCTCTATCCTGCCTCTGTTCTGCCAGTCTGAGCTTTATGTCCAAGTTCAAATCAGAATGTGTCAAACCTCTTACTAAAGACTTTCAGTTGTTTTCTACGGTGGCAGACAGAGCAACCTCCAAATCTCTTGACTACTTGCAAACCCTTCACACTTAACTCACTTTCCTCCCCCAACCCCAAACCCAACTAGTACCCCATTTACAGAATATAGACTGGCCTTGTGCTTCATGGACTGGGAGAGGAAAGAACAGAGTGAAAATACCCATTCTGCCTTGTGCCCCACTGCGGACAGGTATTATTTTGTTGGGCTCTCTTTCCCTCTTGGCAATCAATTCAGTGGGTCATTTTCTTAATGAGTGGTGATCAAACTTTGCGTAACTGTTTCAAATACTGAGACACCAGGAAGTTTTGAGGAGCACAGATAACCAGATTGTGGCATTTATGGCTGTGAGAGATTCACAAAGGCTCAGTGCTAAACAACCTGTAGCAACTGAGTGACCCTGAGTCAGTTTCTATGGCTGAATGAGCTCTCGGGAGCAAATGAGAGAGAGCCAGGACCTAGTTGCCTTCCCATTCACAGTGGTAGGCTAGTGCAACAGTACTCAATTGCCCATTCCTTCATCCGTTTATCAAATAATTATTGCATGCTGGTCAAATAAACACCAGGGGTTGCAAATTGGACCCTGTTCCCAGGAAGCTCAGTCTCTTCTATAAGTCTGTGATTTATTTGATCCAAATGCTAGGATCATAAAAGAATGAGCCAGCTCAAAGCCGAGGAGATCAGAGGGTCAGAAGCAATCTCCCCCAAGACCCTTAAAGGATGAAGAAAAGGATTTCAAAAGCATGGATCTCTCTCTCTCTCTCTCTCTCTCTCTCTCTCTCTCTCTCTCTCTCTCTCTCTCTCTNTCTCTCTCTCTCTCTCTCTCTCTCTCTCTCTCTCTGTGTGTGTGTGTGTGTGTGTGTGTGTATAAACGCACATGCACACACGCATGTGTGCATTGTGGAGCACATATAAGGAATGAGGGAATGGTGGAAGTAGATGCTAAAGGAATTTCTGCCCTTTTAGGAAGGGTCAAATACAAAACAAAAAATGGTAAGAAGCTGCACTGTGTTTAGAAAGTCGCAGCACGTCTTTCGACGTGACTTTCGACGGACAGCAAAGGGTGGGTCAGAGAGGCATCTCTGGAAAGTAAGCATGGATAGAACTTCGTCACAGGGTGGGGGTAAGGGAATGACATAATCTGTTGTTTTTGAATGAAGATCTTGTGTTCACATGGAGGGTGAGTTTAGGACTATCAGTACTTAACAAATGCTTTTTTAAAAGTGACCATAATGAAGGCACACATTGTGGCTGTGTCTTAGCTAACTTGTCATCTTTATGTGTGTCGTCCTAGTGACCGTGCTGGCCATTTTCCATGAGCTCCACGTGGACCCCGACCTGTACACACTGCTGTTTGGGGAGAGTGTGCTGAATGATGCGGTGGCCATAGTCCTCACATAGTAAGTACCAGATCTTGCTGTGCGTTCCTTTAGCCGCGCGGTTCCTCGTAGAGTTAATTCCTAATGTCTTTAATAGCATCTTCTCTCTATGACAGAGAGGAAACAGCCCTTTATAGCTTTTAAGGAATTGTCACAGAAGATCTCCAATAATGGGCACAATTCATTAGGCACCTAATATCTAATACTGTTAATGGCCTTCACACTCCCAGATTATTACAAGACACTACCCAGAGGGTAACAGATTTTTTTTCTCAGTGCATATATTTAGCTGATTCACTGAAGGCTCCTAAGATGCACTGAAACAAGCTGCCTCTTTTCAAATCAATGCCACTTAGCATTTCCCTCCCACCAGTTGCTTTTCAGATAACAGGCTGACAGAAGCTCTGGAATTTAGCTTTTGGCAGATGGGGACCTAGAACTCAGGGTCAGAGCACTTTACCTTCTCAGTGCAGATTCAGCACTGTAAGGCAAGCAGAGGGTACCACCCTTCCCATCGCACGTGGCCCTGAAGCTCCCCCAGCTGAGTGCAGATGTGATTTCCCTTTGTGCTGAGAGGTTTTTTTTTCCCCAAGATGAGACCCAGCACGCTTTCTCCACCTCCTCTCTAGACACGTAGCCATTTATATTTAATAAATGCCACTCTGGTAGCTTTTCACTGTGTCAGAGGTCTCTCGGTGGTTTTAGATTAAGACCAACATTTTGGGCAAAACTGTCAGATATTCCCAAGGAAAGCAGCTATCTGATAATTAAATGTGACAACGGGATTCTATTCCCAGTGTTAATTACTTCGAATGCAGTTGAAAATGTATTGTGGAATAACAAAAGATTTTAAAGGCAGACCTCAGAGTGAGGAGGGAGAAGCAGGCAGCGTCTGGCAGTCCTATCAGCTTCTGTTCGGGTTTCCTTTCGTTTGCCAGCTGACATTTCTTAAAGCGCCCCCCCCCTCCAAAGTGGCCACTGAGTTCAACCACGTTTACCTGGCCACAGAGACAGGGATTTCTCTGTGTCACGTGTAAGAATAAGAACAAGAAGCCACGGTCAGCCTCATAAATGCAGAAGGATGCTTTGAAAACATCAAGAACAATTAATTAGGACACCAAGACTCCCTGTCCCAGAAATACTAACATTAAAGGAATATTTGAGGAAAAAAAAAAATAGAAAAATCTGCTGAGTCCCTTCTTTTTACTTCCTGAGCCGCCAAAGTGTAAAAGGCCATATGAAGCAAAACCACAAAAGAATGGGGAGATCCACACTGCTCCGTCCCAGGCAGGCCTGGCCTCTGCCCAGTACTGCCACTCACAGTGACTCCCACTAAAAATAAGGACTTGGGAATGAGTGTTGGCCTGTTAGGTAAAAGCCTGGGGCACTAGAAATGGTTTATTTTCCACCTCAAGTCTACCTATGGCTCCCTAAACACATGGGTCAGTCAGCCTCAGACCAAACTCTCTGAAACCATACAAAATTAATCTTTTCATCCTGAAGCTGTGTCTCAGGTATTTTGGTCATGGTGACAAAACATATCTAATTCTGTATCTTGACAAGTTGCCTTCCTTTCTGGGCAGGAAACAATTGACGTTCTAGCTGAAGCCCTGCAGTCCTTAGCTCTGCTATTGTGGCACTGTGAGGCATAAAGCCAAGGAGTTCCTATGAAAATAAAACTGTATCTGAGTAAGACGATTTCACTGCTTGAGGTCTGCATATTAGGATCTATAGCGTTCCTGCTATGGGGTTGTTTGACTGCCGACCAGTTTGTGTGCGATGGCTGAGCTCTGGCCTCTCTTGTGTATAGACATACATACATACATACATACATACATACATACATACATACATACATACACAACATACTGAATCAATTTAGCGTTGCTCATATCTCCGAGTGTTTAGGCTGACCACATGGGATTGAAAACCAATCAGGAATTTCCCTGGAGAAAATGGATTCTCTCTGTGTCAGCTTCTACTGCTTGCCTAGACTTTTCTCTAAGGAAAGGGCCTTGTGACATAGCCCTCATCCACACTGGGATGTCGGTTGGTTTTTCGTTAGTCAGGTCTTGTTTAAGCAGCCATACTGAGATTTCATAGGTGCAGCTTCCTTGCCGTGTCTGGAGGACATTATCTCATAAAGGACATTCTGTTCCCTCTGGCTTTTACAGTTTTTCTATGCCCTCTTCTGTGATTTTCCTTGAGCCTTAAGTATTAAGGGTTGAGTTGTTAATGTCCTCCCCTCCATGGTCACGTGTCCTCATTTGACCAGCTGTGAATTTTAATAATCTTCATCTGTCTTAAAAGAAACCTCTTTGATGAGGGGCAAGAGCTACACTTATTTGTGGGTTTAAGTATTTAGAAAACAGAGATTGTATTAGAAATTGTTCTAACACTAAACACTAAATTGATTCAGTGTGTGTGTGTGTGTGTGTGTGAACTAAAGATGAGGTCATGAATTAGAGACAGAGTAGGGGAACGTGGAAGAAGCTGGCTGGAGAAAAGGAATGGTAGATTATATTAGAAAACAGAAAATTATAGTAGCAAGTTCTCCAGTTTCTGTGACTTAACCAGCCATAGACAGTTAGCTAGGTTGGGTGAATTGTGCTGGAACTGACCTTCAAGTCTCCTCCCTGAGAAGTAACTTTCATAGTATGAGAAGGTGTTATGCAAGGTGCCAAGGGAGAAGGCAATGAGTGGATCTACCCAGCTATAAAGCCTACCAACTGCTACTACAGCAGCCTTGGAAGACATACATGCTGAATGCTGCAATAGTGGCAAAAGTGGCCGAAACTTTTTATCTGTGAGTAACCATCAGTGTCTAATTGGACTTAAGACCCTCTTTATAGGAAAGAGTCATGCCTGCTACACCATTGCTAAGTTTAGACCCTACATAATGATGGTCAACTTAGAGTAGATTCTATGTAATGATCTTGTCATGTTATTTCTTGCTCACATCTTCTAATGCCCATCTCTATCTCTCTTCCAACCATTTCCACCTCCCTTAGGGATTTCAAGATCACATAAAGGATTTCCCCTGAGTTTTTCCCTAACAGTTCATTTGTTCCTCTTTTTTTCCCTCCTCTATACTGAACAACACAGCACATTGATAGTCTCTGAGTGTTAGGTTCAAGACCTCACAATAAAATCCCTCCTCTTACATTGCTCTCCATGCGCCTGGTTCTGTAGAGGCCTATCTTCTAATTCTCACCCCAGAATCTTCCTTTAGGGTCCACCAGCTCACAATCAGAGCCAGTACTTCCCCAGTTCATCAGTTCCTTCCAGTTGGCATTGGATTTGCATGCATATTTGACTTCTAGATAGTAACTTTTGAAAGCAGAGTATATATACTTGAAGTGTGTAAAACGAACAAATGAAAAACTTCCTTTGTGCCTTGCCTTTATTTGTTCCACCTTTGGGTGGTTTTCAGACTTAAGAACAGTGATAAATGCTGGGAGTACAACTCAGCGATAGAGCCTTTGACTAGTATGTAATGAGGCGCTAGGTTCCACTCCTACCATCAAAGTTTCCTTTAAAAAGAATAGCTACGGGCTGGTGAGATGGCTCAGTGGGTAAGAGCACCCGACTGCTCTTCCAAAGGTCTGGAGTTCAGATCTCAGCAACCACATGGTGGCTCATAACCATC
>NC_034599.1:88340372-88406664 GCF_900095145.1 Mus pahari
AAAAAAAAAAAAAAGAATAGCTACTGGGCTATTTTTTGCAAGCATCATGGAAAAATAAAAATTTTAAATCTGGAATGTGAAGTTGGATATACATAGATAGCCTTTCCCTTTATCTACAAATTTCAAGAGTTTCATAAATGCCCAAAAGTGTCATACTGAACCCTACAGTTGTAATGTTTTCTTCATATACAAATATAACTATGATAAAGTTTAGCCTCATAGATTAGGTGAAGTAGGAGATTAACAGCAACATCAAATAATAAAACACAACAATGCACAATAACAAAGAGCTCTTAAAAGTTGTCAACTATGTGGTTTTGGAAACTCCTTTTGAATATTTTCATTGGATTTGACCATGGATTAATAAAGTTGCAGAAAACCAAAGCCATTGGTTAATGTGGACTACCTTAATAAACTCAAATCATTGGTAAGCGTAGCCCTCAGCAGGGTCTCTAAAGCCTTTTGGAAACAGGCTTCCGTTGACTTCTTCTTCATTGACCATCAAATTTTACTTAAAGATTATCCATTCCTTTTCTTTTTAATACTTTGCATTTTTAATTGTTAATATGATGACAATAGTGTGCTCTAGTACTTAGCTACATTTTTGATTAAAGATGCTTTTCTTTGATAGCCTCTGAAGCAAAAAATATTATAATTAATAATGTTTCTTAGGTTAAATGTCCTCTCAATTTCAGACAATTAATTTATAATTGAATTTGATTTTCCCATCTCTCCTACGTAGCACAAGATGACGAGTGCTGTATCATATTTCTATGATTAAAAATGATCCAGCAATTCTTTGTCCTGAAATAAAAGTGACTTCCATTAACACAAAAGTTCTGAAATCAGCTTATCTCTGACCCCCACTGTCATGTCTAGTATATAGGAGTATCCTTTCCACATGTGTGCACACTGGCTCAAAATGAATGAATTCTATGTGATGGATTTACCTTTCTAAAGTTGTTAAATAGACTTTGAAAGGAGGCAGAAGACAGAGCAAAGAGATCTAGAGAAGGTATATGTGCTTGAATCCTGAACAAAGACATTAATTTCAGAGGCAGCATGGCAGAGTAGAAAGAAACCACAATTAGAAGTCAGATCTGGTGTCAGGATCCCCAATAATTAACTGTGCAATCAGTACAGTTTTCTCAGAACCAACCAAACTGCTGTAAGCAAACAGACTGTGAGCTGATGTAAGGGAGCAGCAGCCCTAGGAATAGCTCAGTAACGGGCCCCACCAAATGAGCAGGGCTCTCCCTCCTCACCCAGCTCCTTCCTGGGGCGCTGCTCCAGTCTCCTGAACAGAGCAAGAACCCAAGGTCCATTAACACATCATCCCCAGCCTTATGTTTCGCTACAGCTTGTAGATTCTAGAACAGTTACTACTTTAGGGGTGCTTACTGGGGCAAGGGAGACACTGCCTTCCCCACGTAAGCCACGTGTAACCTTAGGGTTATAAGTGGCCTCACTTGGAATCACAAAGCTGAGATAAGAAAAGCAGAAATATTGTTCAAGTAAAATTGCCATGAATGAAAAAAAAATTAAATACTAGATAGAAACGTAACAAACCTTAACACACCAGAAGAGTGGTATTTGCCAGTCTAGAAATTGTAAGAGTAGTTGTTTAGTATACATTTCCAAACTATACCAAGCAAGAAATAAATGCAGTTGACAAAGCTCTGTAGAGCTATAATCCAGGAAGTCTTCATGTGATAGAAATACTTTTCTAATTTATCTTATCATTCCTATTGACATCTACTCTGTCCTTTTTTAACTAGCAATCTTGAAATATTAAGAACTCAAGATGCCAAATCATACCCAGAGAGCTAGAGTCTGAGAAACTGGACCCCCCCCCCCAGGTTACAGACAAAAGAGAAAAGTAATACAATCTTTCTTTCTTTTTTTTAAATTAGATATTTTCTTTATTTACATTTCAAATGTTATCCCTTTTCCTGGTTTCCCCTCCAAAAACCCCTTATCCCATCCCCACTATCCCTGCTCACCAACCCACCCACTCCTGCTTCCTGACCCTGGCATTCCCCTACACTGAGGCATAGAGCCTTCACAGGACTAAGGGGTTTTCCTCCCATTGATGATCGACAAGGCCATCCTCTGCTACATATGCGCCTGGAGCCATGGGTCCCTCCATGTGTATCCTTTGGTTGGTGTTTTAGTCCTTGGGAGCTCTGTGGGTACTGGTTGGTTCATATTGTTGTTCCTCCTATGGGGCTGCAAACCCCTTCAGCTCCTTGGGTCCTTTCTCTGGTTCCTCCACTGGGGACCCTGTGCTCAGTCCAAAGGTTGGCTGAGAGCATCCACCTCTGTATTTGTCAGACACTGGCAGAGCCTCCCAGGAGACAGCTATATCAGGCTCCTGTCAGCAAGCACTTCTTGGCATCCATAGTAGTGTCTGGGTTTGGTAGCTGTATATGGGATGGACCCCCAGGTGGGGTAGTCTCTGGACAGCCTTTCCTTCAGTCTCTGTTCCACACTTCATCTCTGTAACATGGGAGCATGGGTATTTTGTTCCCCCTTCTAAGGAGGACCAAAGTATCCATACTTTGGTCTTCCTTCTTCTTGAGCTTCCTGTGGTCTGTAAATTGTATCTTGGGTATTCCCAGCTTCTGGGCTAATATCCACTTATCAGTGAGTACATACCATGTGTATTCTTTTGTGATTAAGTTACCTCACTCAGGATGATATTTTCTTGTTCCATTCCATTTGCTAAAGAATTTCAGAAATTCTTTGTTTTTAATAGCTGAGTAGTACTCCATTGTGTAAATGTACCACATTTTTCTGTATCCATTCCTCTGTTGAGGGACATCTGGATTCTTTCCAGCTTCTGGCTACTATTAATAAAGCTGTTATGTACATAATGGAGCATGTGTCCTTATTACATGTCGGAGCATCTTCTGGATATATGTTCAGGAGTGGTATTGCTGGGTCATCAGGCAGTACTATGTTCAGTTTTCTGAGTAACCGCCAGACTGATTTCCACAGTGGTTGTACCAGATTGCAATCCTAACAGCAATGAAAGAGTGTTCCTCTTTCTCCACATCCTCACTAGCATCTGTTGTCAACTGAATTTTCAATCTTAGCCTTTCTGACTGGTGTGAGGTGGAATCTCAGGGTTTTGATTTGCATTGCTCTGATGACTAAGGCTGTTGAACATTTCTTTAGGTATTTCTCAGCCATTCAGTATTCCTCAGTTGAGAATTCTTTGTTTGATTCTTTACCCCATTTTCTAATAGGCTTCTCTGGTTCTCTGGAGTCTAACTTCTTAAGTTCTTTGTAAATGTTAGGTATTAGCCTTCTATCAGATGTAGGGTTGGTAAAGATCTTTTCCCAATCTGTTGGTTACTGTTTTGTCCTATTGACAGTGTCCTTTGCCTTGCAGAAGCTTTGCAATGTTATGAGGTCCCATTTGTCTTGATCTTGTCTTTATCTTAGAGCATAAGCTGTTGGAGTTCTGTTCAGGAAAATTTCCTCTGTGCCAATGTTCTCAAGGCTCTTTCCCACTTTCTTTTCTATTAGTTTCAGTGTCTCTAGTTTTATGTGGAGGTCCTTGATCCACTTGGACTTAAGCTTTGTACAAGGAGATAAGAATGGATCAATTCACATTCTTCTACATGCTAACTGCCAGTTGGACCACCACCACTTCTTGAAAATGCTGTCTTTTTTTCCACTGGATGATTTTATCTCCTTTGTAAAGATCGAGTGACCACAGGTGTGTGGGTTCATTTCTGGGTCTTTAATTCTATTCCATTGATCTACCTGCCTGTCACTGTACCAATACCATGCAATTTTTTGTTTTTGTTTTTTGTTTTGTTTTGTTTTGTTCTTTTGTTTTGTATTTTTATCACAATTGCTCTGTTAGGTCAGGGATGGCAATTCCACCAGAAGTTCCTTTATTGTTGAGAATAGTTTTAGCTATCCTACGTTTTTTTGTTTTTCCAGATGAATTTGCAAAATGCTCATTCTAACTCTGTGAAGAATTGAGTTGGAATTTTGATGGGGATTTCATTCAATTTGTAGATTGCTTTCAGCAAGATGGCCATCTTTACTATATTAATCCTGCCAATTCATGAGCATGGGAGATCTTTTCATCTTCTGAGATCTTCATTGATTTCTTTCTTCAGAGACTTGAAGTTCTTATACAGATCTTTCACTTGCTTAGTTAAAGTCACACCAAGGAATTTTATATTATTTGTAACTATTGTGAAGAGTGTTATTTCCCTAATTTCTTTCTCAGCCTGTTTATCCTTTGTGTAAAGAAAGGCCACTGATTTGTTTGAGTTAATTTTATATCTAGCTACTTCACTGAAGTTGTTTATCAGGTTTAGGAGTTCTCTGGTGGGATTTTTGGGGTCACTTAAGTATGCTATCATATCATCTGCAAGTAGTGATATTTTGACTTCTTCCTTTCCAGTTTGGATCCCCTTGATCTCTTTTTGTTGTCTAATTTCTCTAGCTAGGACTTCAAGTACTATATTGAATAGGTAAGGAGAGAGTGGTCATCCTTGTCTAGTCCCTGATTTTAGTGGGATTGCTTCAAGTTTCTTTCCATTTAGTTTGATGTTGGCTACTGGTTTGCTGTATATTGCTTTTACTATGTTTAGGCATGGGTCTTGAATTCTGAGCTTTCCAAGACTTTTATCATGGAGGGTGTTGGATTATGTCAAATGCTTTCTTAACATCTACTGAAATGATTATATGTTTTTTTTCTTTGAGTTTGTTTATATAGTGGATTATGTTGATCGAGTTCCATATACTGAACCATCCCTGCATCCTTGGGATGAAGCCTACTTGATCTTGATGGAAGATCGTTCTTGGATTCAGTGTGTGAGAAATTTATTGAGTATTTTTGCATTGATATTCATAAGGGAAACTGGTCTGAAGTTCTCTTTTTTTGTTTGGTGTTTGTGTGGTTTTAGGTATGAGAGTAATAATGGTTTCATAGAAAGAGTTGTGTAGAGTTTCTTTGTGGAATAGTTTGAGGAGTATTGGTATTAGGTCTTCTTTGAAGGGTTGATAGAACTCTGTACTAAACCCACATGATCCTCGGCTTTTTTGTTTGTTTGTTTGTTTTGTTTAGGAGACAATTAATGACTGTTTCTATTTCTTTAGGGGATATTGGACTGTTTAGATCATTTATCTGATCCCAATTTAACTTTGGTACCTGGTATCTGTCTGGAAAATTGTCCATTTCATCCAGATTTTCTACTTTGGTTGAGTACAGGCTTTTGTAGTAGGATATAATGATTCTTTGGATTTCCACGGTTTCCATCGTTATGTCTCCCTTTTCATTTCTGATTTTATTAATTTGAATACTGTCTCTGTGACCTCTGGCTAGTCTGGCTAGGGTTTATCTATCTTTTTTGTTTTCTCAACAAACCATCTCCTGGTTTTGTTAATTCTTTGTATATTTCTTTTTGTTTCTACTTGCTTAATTTTAGCCCTGAATTTGATTATTTCTTGTTATTTGCTAGTCTACTCCTCTTGGGTGTATTTGCTTCATTTTGTCTAAAGCTTTCAGGTGTGCTGTCAAGCTGCTAGAGTAAGCTCTTTCCAGTTTCTTTTTGGAGGCACTTAGAGCTATGAATTTGCCTCTTACCACTGCTTTCATTGCATTCCATAGGTTTTGGTATGATGTGTCTTCATTTTCATTAAATTCTACAATGTCTTCAATTTTTTTATTTCTTCCTTGACCAAGTTATCATTAAGTAGATTGTTGTTTAACTTCCATTTGTACATGTGTCTTCTGTTGTTTTTGTTGGAATTTAAGACCAGCCTTTGTCTGTGGTGATCTGATAGGGTGCATGGGATTATTTCCATCTTCTTGTATATGTTGAGGCCTGTTTTGTGACCAATTAGTTGGGTACCATGAGATGCTGAGATGAAGGTATTTTTTTTTTTTTTTTTGCTTTAGGATGAAATGTTTTATAAATATCTGTTAGATCCATTTGGTTCATAACTTGTGTACATTTCACTGTGTCTCTGTTCAGTTTCTGTTTCTATGATCTGTCCAATTCTGAGAGTGGGGTGTTGAACTTTCCCACTATTATTGTATGGGGTACAATGTGTGCTTTGAGCTTTAGTAAAGTTTCTTTTATGAATGTGTGTGCCCTTGGATTTGGAGCATAGAAGTTCAACTTGGTAGATTTTTCTTTTACCAGTATGAAGTGTCCTTCCTTATCCTTCTTGATAACTTTTGGTTGAAGGTTGATTTTATTTGATATTAGAATGGCTACCCCAGCTTTTTTCTTGGGACCATTTGCTTGGAAAATTATTTTCCAGCCTTTTACTCTCAGGTAGTGTCTGTCTTTGTCACTGAGGTGTGTTTTCTGTATGCAGCAAAATGTTGGGTCCCTGTTTACACATCCAGTCTGTTAGTCTATATCTTTTTATTGGGGAATTTAATCTATTGATGTTAAGAAATGTTAAGGAAAGATAATTGTTGCTTCCTGTCATTTTTGTTGTTAAGGTGAAATTATGTTTATGTGGCTATCTTCTTTTAGGTTTGTTGAAAGATTACTTTTTTTGCTTTTTCTAGGGTGTAGTTTCCCTCCTCGTGTTGGTGTTTTCCATCTATTATCCTTTGTAGGGTTGGATTTGTGGAAAGATAGTGAGTAAATTTAGTTTTGTCATGGAATACTTTGGTTTCTCCACTTATGGTAATTGAGAGTTTTGCTGAGTATAGTAGTCTATGTTGGCATTTATGTTCTCTTAGGGTCTATATGACATCTTCCCAGGATCTTCTAGCTTTCATAGTCTCTGGTGAGAAGTCTGGTATAATTCTGATAGGTCTGCCTTTATATGTTACTTGACCTTTTCCCTCACTGCTTTTAATATTCTTTCTTTGTTTAATGCATTTGGTGTTTTGATTATTATGTGACAGGAGGAATTTCTTTTTGGGTCCAGTCTATTTTGAGATCTATAGGTTTCTTGTATGTTCATGGGCATTTCTTTCTTTAGGTTAGGGAAGTTTTCTTCTATAATTTTTTGAAGATATTTACTGGCCCTTTAATTTGGGAATCTTCATTCTCTTCTATACCTATTATTCTTAGGTTTGGTCTTCTCGTTGTGTCCTGGATTTCCTGGATGTTTTGGGTTAGGAGCTTTTTGAGTTTTGCATTTTTCTCTAACTGTTGTGTCAATGTTTTCTATGGTATCTTATGCACCTGAGATTTTCTCTTTTCTCTCTTGTATTCTGTTGGTGATGCTTGCATCTGTGACTCCTGATCTCTTTCCTGGATTTTCTAGCTCCATGGTTGTCTCCATTTGTGATTTCTTTATTGTTTCTATTTCCAATTTTAGATCTTAGATGGTTTTGTTCATTTCCTTCTCCTGTTTGATTGTGTTTTCCTGTAATTCTTTAAGGGATTTTTGTGTTTCTTCTTTAAGGGCTTCTACCTGTTTACTTGTGTTCTCCTGTATTTCTTTATGTCCTTCTTAAAGTCCTCTATCATTGTCATGAAAAGTGATTTTTAGATCCAAGTCTTGCTTTTCTGTTGTGATGGTGTATCCAGGACTTGTTATGGTAGGAGAATTGAGTTTGGATGATGCCAAGTCACCTTGGTTTCTGTTGCTTCTGTTTTTATTCTTCCCTCCTCCCATCTGAATATCTCTAGTGTTACCTACCCTAGCTATATGACTGGATCCTGTTCTTCCTATAATTCTGGTCATGTCAGAACTCCTCATAGTCCAGCTGTCTCTGTGATCC
The DNA here is from genome assembly GCF_900095145.1 of Mus pahari. Lineage (NCBI taxonomy): Eukaryota > Metazoa > Chordata > Mammalia > Rodentia > Muridae > Mus > Mus pahari. The sequence goes on from NC_034599.1 coordinate 88,348,096, forward strand.
TGTGATTCCAGGATCCTGTGATACTAAGATTCTGGGTGTGTCAGAGTTACTGAGAGTCAAGCTGCCTCTGGGACCCTGAGATCCTGGTGTTACCAAGTTCCTGGGATCCTGGGATCCTGGGATCCTGCCTGTGTTAGATCACCTGGGATTTGAGCCTCCTCTGGGTTCTGTGGAACTGGTTGCAGAGTTTGAGCCTAAGGTAAATAGACACAAACTGGAAGGAACCTAAGCCACTGGTTGGGCAGGGTTCCTGTGTCCCTGGATCCTGCTGGTTGCAGTTACTCCAGGTGGTGTTGGAACAGATGTTATGTCCTACTCACCCCTGATCCTAAGATCCTAGGTGTGCTAGAGTGCCTGGGAATAGAGCCTCCTCTGGGTGCTGTGGAACTGGCTGCAGAATTTGCACCCAAGGTCAATACTTTTCCAAAGATAATTTAGCATTATTTACTAGGCCATCAGGGTTTGACTCCTTTAATAAAGAACCACACTTCTATAAATTATCCTAAGAAGTCTTTGAGGCCATAAAGTTGTGTACAATGGTTGCCAGGTGATTTAGCAAGTTCTGTGCATTGTATCACCATCACATACTTAAAAATGATAGAGAAAGAAATATATTAATGTAAAGAGATATGCACAGTACATTTTTAGGTAAGACAAATCAACCTAATTTGTACTATTTATATGTAGTAAATAGTAGTAATAGTCCTTAGTAAATGCTAAGAAAATTATATACATAATAATATCTAGACTGGATATAGAATTCCATCCAAATACAAAGCAAGTTTAAGGTCAGTCTTAATTACACAATGAGATTTTGTCTCAAAAATCAAATAAAAACAAAGCCACCAACTATATGTGGATACCTATGTACTTACATAGTATTTCTGTCCTGGTTAGCTTTCTGTGGCTATGATGAAAACTATCACCACAAGCAACTTAGGAAGGGAAGGGCTTATTTGACTTACATGTCCTGAGCACAGTCTATCATTGAGGGAAGTCAGGGCAGGAACTCAAACAGGACAGGACCCCGGAGGCAGGAACTGAAGCAGAGACCATGGAGGAGTTCTGCTAATGAGCTTGCTCAGTTTACTCTTTTATGTAGGATCACCTGTGCTGATGCAACATTGCCTACACACCCCATATCAATCATTTATCAAATACCCACGGAAATGCCTACAGGCTAATTTGGTGGAGACATTTTCTCAGTTGAAGTTCCTTCTCTCTGATGACCTCACCTTGAGTCAAGTTGACAAAAACAACAACAAATTATCTATATTACAATAATTATATACATATTTCATTATCTCTGCATTTTACCTATAATTATGAAGATATAGTGACGTGCTGTATGTTGTTTTTATATGCAAATTACTTATATATCATATATAAAATATGTGATATTTTGTTACAAATATAGTTTAAAGGTTCAAATAGTCAGTGCAGCATTGTGTTGGAACATGTTTTTGTTTTCTTTTGTTTTGTTTTAAAAATAACTCCACAGCGTATAAATGCCTCCAAGTTTTCTTTAAAGAGCAGGCAGGCTCTTGGAGGGTAATCAATACACACTAAGTGCCTTTATTCCTTGTAAAGCAAATGCTGATAAGGGAGTTCAGTGCAGCTCGTTAAAGGAGAGAGAAACGGAGCAGCAATTTTCTCCCTCTAAAGGAGAGTGCCATGCCGCTTAGAAGTTTTGCTAGAAAATGTCACAGAAAGTGTGATGCCAGAGAACGCTTGGCACTTATCCACAAGTGAAATTTTGAAAGACCACACTCCGTAAGACCCTTGCTTCTTAAGGGGAATTTAACATGAAAGCAAATGGGATACTGTGGGACTCAACCATGGAACTAAGAGGAACCTCGAGATACTTATTATCCAGCAATTCAATAAAATGTGCCCAGCACCTCTACTGATTGCCTGGATTTAGTCACCAGTCTCTGCCCTCAGTGAGCTGGGCAAATAATAACTATCACAGGATTTAACATCAATAAAAAACATTCCTCTAACAGTCAGTTCAGAAGAACTGTAGAATTTAGATGTAAAATAGGTCCCTAAGGAAATCCCATTCATTCTCATACTAATCATTTCTAAGAAGAAAGCAAACTCCTTATAGGCAACTTAGACCTTTCTTGGTCCCCCACAACACAAACTAATTGTTTGGCAGTTTCTCCAATAATTACCAACCGAATCAATTAGGCTCTTTTCAGGTGCAGATAGAAGCATTTATTAATCCTCTCATTAATGGCTTTTCCAGAGGATGTATGTTTAATAGTCTTTATTGTGTTTCTTCCAACTGTTTTGGAAAGCCCTCTTAGCTACTCTCATTAGCTCTGAGTCTCTCATTGGCTCTTACTAGAAAACGGAGGAGTGATAAGAAGATATGCTTGCTGATGAGAGTGAACAGATACTGCCATCACAGCCTGGAGATGTACTTCTCATGAATCTGCTTAACTTAAAAATAAGTTCCTTAGGTCTTGACACATCTTACTGAAGGTGATTCAAAAGTTAATTTTGGTCGGGAAACAGATAATCAGCCTGAATCACATTTGATGACTGTTTAGATAGACACTTGTGTTGCATAGTTAAAAGAAAACTAATGCAGGACTCATTTTGTCCAAGGACTCCTGTCCAGGCAATCAAATTCTCTGGTTATTTCATTTCTTAAACACTAGGTGGTATCACATGGCAGTAATGGGAAAGGTTCCTTGGGCTCATTAATAAATAGGACCAAGGCCACCATGCTCAGCTGAGAGTAGCTGTAAGTCAGACATTCCCAGTGTGGTAAGTCATCCACTGTTGCTCTCTTGGGTTTTGCTTATTCCAGAGCTCTGGTTCTTGTTTCCTGACTGTGACTTTGGATTTCTATTTCCCCTAGCTATTAATGCCTCTTCAGATCACTAGGATCTGACCTTGGCTTTATTCAGTGACTCTGGTCCATCTCTTGACTTTCAGATTTAGATCTGTGATTTGCTTGCTACTTCTTTGGAACTCAGACCAATGATCGGGAACTTGGTTGCTCATGCTGCACCAAGAATGAGAGAATGATCTATGAAACAGAAATAAAGAAATGCTGTGATTTCATATCGATGGCTCTTTACCTCAATTCCACTGAACTTTAATTCATTGGTATGTAAATCAAATGTATTTGACAGAAACACAATTAAAATTAGTATAATCAATTGGCCTGTGCTTCAGGGTTGAGCCAACTGGGGCATGCCGGGTTCAAAGATTCAGCGTGGCTGTTTGTCTTTTATTTTGTTTTGTTTTGTTTTGTTTTCACTCATTCTCCTGATTCTTAAGGTGCAAGCCTGTCTTTGCTTACACCTATAGATGACTCATTCTGTAAAACAGAAAAGATTATTTACCCACATTTGCAATTTTTAGTTCAAAACAACAATTTGTTCTCCTTATATTTTGCATATCAATCACAGAGCACTTGGCACTGCCTATGTTGGAAGATCTCTCCTAGATCACATGGTGCTTTGAAATGACGCAGAGAGGTCCCTGTACCACTCTAAGCTTGAAGAAATGTTGTATCTCAGAAAGCCAAACATTCTTTTCTGCATGTGGGACTGACCTGTAGAAAAATAACTTCTGTATATTATAAATAATAAAAAAAATCATTGCATGAATGGAAGAGGCCGACTGTGTGTGGGCACATGCCATCACAGAGGTTCAGAGGCTCTGTAGTGAAGCCTTGGTGGGAAAAAATAAATAAGGTTTGGGCTTCCTGATTTTTCACTCAGTCTTATCAGCTCTTCCACTGACCTTGAGAACTAGTGAGAAATCTTGCTATTGACCTGGAGTTCAAAAGATCAAAAACCTTGGCTCAGGCACTAAAATCAGACTTGCAATTCTATATATCAAGAGAAGGCGTTGGAGACAAAACAATGTTCTTACCCACACTCCCCTCTCACCATTAAAACAATCCAATTCTACTCCAAAGTGATGCTTTCATAGCCAGGGCTGTGGGAATCCCATAGGAAAAACATAACAATTCTTTCTTAAAATGAGCTAAACACACAGAAAGGAGCAGACCCGGAGAAGACATAGCCTCACCTGGGGAAAACCAGGAATCATGGACAGAAGAGGTACTCAAAAGGGCAAGGGCCAGAAGGTATGGGGTCTGAGGAAGGTAATCAAATGGACTGATGAAAACTGAGGAGGCCAAAGAAGAGCAAGAACGGCAAGGAAAGAAGCACTCAATACAAAATATGGAGCTGGGCCAATGCAAATGCAAATATTGACATTAAAAACTCAATGCATGACATAAATGTCATATTATCAACGAACTGGCAAGTGGAAGATGAAGTTGTCAAATGATCCAGAATGAATGTAGCACAGGCTTAAAACATATGACAGGTTAGTTAAGAGATGTAAATGATGGCATAGGAAGAAATCCAGAAGACATCAGTAAAAATTTCAGGAGAAATGAAAGCAAATGATGTGAGGCAGTGTTTGAAGAGATAGTGAATAATCATTTCCTGGAGGTAAAGAAGCAAATTGAAATATCGCACAGTATTTATAGCTTGTTGAGTGGAAACTAATCTATATTCAATACATTTTAATTTTTAGTTGTTTTGACATCCCCTTCCCTGCCTCTCGGAGTGCATTTGACCCGACAGGGATTCATTAATTAGGAATCACAAGAAGAAGATGTAGAAGGCTCTTAAGGAAGCACAAAGAGGGATGGCGAGAATCAGGAAAAGATTAAAGTGTAGTGAGATGAGAGACCAGCAAAGACAAAGTGCAAATAGTAAGAGCAACGAGAAAGGTAAGATCGGTTTCTCTGTATGAAGGTCACCCGGAGTCACAATTTGCCTGAGAATAGTGTCCTCATTAGAAGTAAAACCATCCCAAGAAGAGAGAAAAATGTGTCCAAGGTCTTCTGGGAAATAAGCAACAGCCCAGGACCCAAGTTCAACAAAAATGTGATTTAAAAATAAAAGTGAAATATACTTTCAAATATAGCTTACTATCTATACATCATCAGCTATAGATACTCCAAGGGATATAATTAAGTAGAAATAAGCAGCTGAACACAGTAAGAAGTGAAGAGCAAAGGATATTAAACTAAGATACTGGCAGAAATATTTATAGATTAAATTGAGGAATAACTGTGGCAGATATAATGTAGATGAACAGAGAGGGTTGAACTGGGTAGACAGTCACTCCAGAGTCCACTACAATATTCAAAGACAATAGGCATTAAGTAGCCACAGGGAGAGGGATCATATGAACACAGTAGAGACATAGCAAAGGCCTGTGTTTTGTAGCACTTCAGACTTCACTCATCCCAACACCTCTCAAAATGGTGCACAAGAGTCTGCTCAAAGGCCATACTTCATTACTTTGTGCAGAATTGCTGAAGCCAATGGAAGCCTACTATGAAATTGCAGGTACTGTCATCATTTTAGACTGTGTAAATGGTACCTTATGCTAGGAAGTTGGGTCTGTCTTTTGCTTACACCTTGTTACAAGGTAATAGTAGGTTCACATTCATTTTAGCCCTCAGTTTGAAAATGTGTCCTCTTGCTTAGAGGTCCCACGCTATGCCCTAGTCAAAGCCCAGAATGATCAGCTTTTCAGTAAGAGAATGAGATACACTAAGCAATCTGTACATGAGGCAGAAGTAGGACCAGAGTGGTTATAATTAACAAAAGAGCCAGGCAGTGGTGGCGCATGCCTTTAATCCCAGCACTTGGGAGGCAGAGGCAGGTAGATTTCTGAGTTCGAGGCCAGCCTGGTCTACAGAGTGAGTTCCAGGACAGCCAGGGATACACAGAGAAACCCTGTCTTGAAAAACTAAGAAAGAAAGAAAGAAAGAAAGAAAGAAAGAAAGAAAGAAAGAAAGAAAGAAAGAAAGAAAGAAAGAAAGAAGTTATTGATCCACGGTGAGAATACCCATACTGGTGTGGTAGGTTCGTTTTCTTCCTGGAGTCAAACTACTCAGATACTTAGCATCCACTATACTAATTCACAGCAAATTTCTGCCATTAGGATTTCAAGAGCCCCAAAGAGTATATGGTACAAGTAGCCTTTGCTGCACCTGGTCTGCATCCAGCAGCAAATACTATCCAAAGCTGTATGTGGTTCCATGGGGACAGGTAGAGATCAACTGGTCTATTGGTTGGTTATTTTTATCGTCATCCTCAGACAGAAGAAGTAATTTTCCAGGGAGACTGGAAAATTTGAGTTCTTGGCAACCAACACCCAAATAGACAATAATATTTGGGATAATTCAAAACGACTCCAAAGTTCAACAAGATAAATAGAACTGATGCTTTCTCCACTACACAAAGCTGTGATGATGACCTGCAGTGTTCAGTTCTGCGATTCTTCTCCATCCCTCCATGACCAGACAGACAATCCTTCATAGATGCAACATACCTGTGTCATTATGCATAACCATTGTTTCGCGCTCTCTGATGTCCTTCAGGGTCTGGTTGGGAGAATTGATAGTAACTTCCTGATTTCTGATTCTGCCATGACCAGTGAGTGACATACATTGAGAGGACTGGGCCTAGTAGCAGATGGCAGTCCATACAAGGTAGCAGGCTGTAGAAGACAGTAACATACCAAGACTTTGAGCTTATAGGAGGTAAGGTTCTCAAAGAATACAAAACATGGAATGATGAATTTTTAGTGGACTATCCTAGTCGTAGAGACTGAAGAAAGTCAAGGCTCTCGTACCAGGGGGTAAAAGAGAAAACCTAATATAAAGGCAGAACTGTATACTTTTAGGAGCCCTACCTACATTAAGATTTTTTCATTAGGAGGCATGCTTTATTTGTAACAAACTCATTTGACTTTTCATTCTGCATATCAGAATATCTTTTATTTAAAGCACTCAGTTCTGATTTCTTTTCTATAATTTTTTTTCAAGGAACAAGAATTCAAGTCAATATTCAGTCATAATTTTGGACCAAATTAAAAATCCCTCTTGGCCTGAAGAATATAATCTGTTCATATTACTTGGGTTTTATAATGCATTTACATGGCAGGATTATTACAGGTCTGATGTGAGTTCTGCCTTCCCGGGGCATGTGATGCTGAGAAAATCTGATTAAACTTTGGGAAAGAGCAGCTGTTCTGCAATAGTGGATGAGCACGGGACCCATTTTTCAGAGCCTGACTGCAAGGCCTGGCACCCTCACCAGCCAATGGATGATAAATGAACTGTCCCTGAATGCCAACTCTTGCGCTAATAGCTTTAAAATATCAGTTGTTTATGAGAAAGAAGTTGGGAGCTCTTATCAATTTTTCTGTCCCAGGGGTCCACATATACATCATTTTTTTTCCATTGCTGTAATGGCAGGCAGTGTTTTAAGGCTAGGAAATAAATCCATTCACCATTTAGATGTTCTCCATGGGTTAGCAAGACCATGCTTCTCATTTCAAAACATAGTAGAGTGGGTACCTAGTAAATTCTTATGTGAAATGAGACATGAAATCCAGACCATTCTTTGCTGAATTTCCCTGTAATATTGGAATTACAATGCAGTTTCATCTGGTATTTGTAGAGGCATGGAATTCAAAACAAATACATGAACTTCATATCCCAGGCCAAAGGGCTTATTTTTCAAATAACAGTTAAACAGTGAAACATGACCAAAGGCTGTAGTGAGAATTTTGGTTTCTCTGAAAAACTCAGAAATATAAGAATAGGCTATCATTTTAATCCCAGGTGTGGGATGTGAGGCTGTTTCAGCCTGTCCACAGCAGCTGACTATGATTTGCCTTGTGCTCTGGCAGAGGTGTGGTTCTGCCAGCTGTAGATAGTTTCTGTGATTATGTGATGTTTGGAATTCTGGGAACTTTTCAGAGGGTGTATAAATGCTAGGGCTCCATGAGTCAGGGTTGATGGTTGGTTGATGTTGAATGCTGTTGGTCACAGTTTGTTAAGTAGCTATGTGCAAAGAAGAAACAACAAGAAGAAATTAGATATCCTGACAGAGAAGATCAAACTTTCCCCAAGGAACTCATTCCCTGTAACCGGCAGAAAGTAGTCTAATGATAGCGCTGCCCTCTCTCCCCTCTATCATTTTTTTCTCTCCTACCTAGTGTTAGGGGGCTGAAAGTGTAGAAGACATGGGGTGGAAAAGAGTAGAAGGAAGAACCCACAAAATAGGCAAAAGTTCAGTTACAAATGAGTTGGATGTGTCATATTTGAGGGTGTTAATTTAAGTCTTTACCCCAGCATGGGTAGCTTTATTGTTTTCATCCTTTCTCATATCTATCTTTATTTGTTTGTTTTGGAGGCATTTGAATACTAATTCTGATGTGAGAGGCAAATATTGAGATAGTCAGACATGGCCTGTTCTTGTAGCTGCTCATCTTCAGTCTTTCCTTGTCGGGTTCATAAGAAAAAAGTTACCAGAGAAACCGTGTGCTATTCTATTAACAATTCTGATAAAATTCTTGATGGGAAATTTTGACCTTGGAATGTCCCTCAGCTGTAGATGGGGGTGGGCGGGAGATTTGACTTCTCCACAGACTCTGTCCACTTTTTCAAGTCGCTTTTCTCTTTTCATCAAATTGTGAGCTTAACATATCCAGAGAACGAAGAATCTATTTAGAAGCAAGACTGAACTGAAGCTGTGGATTATATAGCAGATCAGATAAACTTTATAGGGAACAAAACTAGAAAACCAGACTCTAAGCACATAGACCTGCTCGCTAGGATGGACGGCCAGAATGATCATTATATGGGGAAGAGTTGAAATGATAAAAAGGAACATTAGAGTAATTTTCAATTTAAAAATTAAAATAAATGACTTAATAGATATTATTCAAATTAGAAAATACAAAACACTCAAAAAAGCAGATATTAGTTAACTCAGAAATCTGGCTCGGCAGGAGGGCAAGGCACAGAAATCAACCACAGCCGTCAACAATAATAATTATCTTGCTCAAAGTGGTCTTCACATAAAGTAATCTCTATATAAGAGATGTAAAAATGTTTTTAAATAGGAGGAAAAAGAGAAAAACGAAAGTAGAATGAAATGAAGAATAGGAGGGAGAAATATACCAAAATATGTACATTCTAGAAATGCATGTACCCACTTCAATAAAAACCACCCTATGTCTCTCTTCTGATTTCTTTTTCCATTTTGTATCTCAGTAGAAAAATACATGCAAGTCAAGACTCCACTTCCTAGCTCCTATGAAACTAATTATGCCAATAGCTAGGCTCTGACCAAAGAAATAAAGTAAAGGTAGCCACTTTGAGGACTCCACATATTCTACTTATGTAATAGATGTAAAAACAACCTAAAAGAAAAACAGCTACTTGGTAAGAGACAAAAGTGTCTCATAAAAGTCAGGGTTATACTTTGAATATGACCCCTAAATTGCATGTATTGGAAACTTAACCCTCAGTCCAACAACACAGAGAAATGGGACCTTTAAGGTGTAATGAGGTCATGAGTCTCTGCTCTCATGACTGTATTAATGCCATTGACACAGAAGTAGGTTACTTATAACAAGTGAGCTCATGAGAAAGGTTGTTTCTCTCGTTCACACTCACCCTCCTTTGCCCTTGGCAATGGGTGATACAGAATAAGACCCTAACCAGGTCTTGGACTCTCCAGCCTTTAGAATCCTAATAAGTATACATATTTTGCCCTCACGACTTACCCATCCTCTCCTATTCTGTTACAGCAGCACAAAATGAACAAAGATGGTCAATAATATAACAGATGGCCCGGGAGATAACTCAGAGCTTAAGGGGGTTCACTGCTCTCTCTGAGGAACAGAGTTGAGTTTTTAGCAACCAAGTCAGGCCACTCAGGACCACCTATAACTCCAACTCTAGGACATTCAAATACCTCTCGGGCCTCCTGGGATACCTATACACATTATCAGAAACATCTAGACATTCATGCATACAAATAGTACTCCTCTGAAATAAATGGATCAAAGGGTTAAAAGACATTGGGTCCTAGATCAGTTTCATTTGGAATTACAAACACCACGAGCAGCCCAGGGATTTTTTTCATCTGTTGAGTTGCAGGAAAGACACGTGGGACACCTGGGGAAAAAAATGCAAGTCATGTGCACCATCATAAATAATCAAGTTGACCTTTGACTTAACCAGCGACATCCAGTTTCAAAAGATGGAAACAGCATGTTTCTCCTTCTAAGAAAAGTGTGTGGAACCAAGGCCATTTGACCTTCTAGCCAAAAAGGCATCATGTTGGGAATTTTAATAAACATGATGGGGCAGTGAGTTGTACTACTATGAGAAAAAGTTATAGAACTAATTCATACCATTCCTAACATAAACTGCAAGAATTACAAAACTAAATACTTGGAAAAAACCACAAACAAATGTGAAGTGTTTTAAGTGATTTTTGTTTTAATGTTAATGTTTTCTTAAATAAAATTTAAAGCCTGGAAACAGAGCGGGGGAGATGACTCTGTTGGAGAAGTGTCTACGGTACAAGCTTGAGGGCTTGAGGTCAGATTCCCAGAACCCAAACAAAAAGCCAAGCACACAGGCACATGCCAATAATATCAGTGTTTGGAGTTGGGCAGGGGTAGAGACAAGAGGATCAGAGTGGCTCACTGAGCCTCTTGTCTACTTGCTAAGCTCTGGGTATAGTAACAAGATCCTGTCTCAAAACACATAAGGTGGAGCATGATAAAGAAATACTCTGGTGCTGTCCTCTGGTTTCCACGTTGATATGAACATGTATGCATGTCTACACACACATACAACACACATGCACACAACAATTTTGAAAATCTGTAGAAACAATAAAGAAAAAAATTAGGCACTATATCTGCATGTGAATTTTAAAACATAAATACTAGCTTTAATAGAAAACAAAGGATGGACTACAAGAAGTATCTGTAATATTTTTGATACTCATAATATCTTAAGCACACAATGGATGCATAATAATCAATGTGGAAAAGATAATATGATACAATTTCAATATAAATATGAACAATAAATTTATGGGTCTCTGTGCATAGAGTTATGTACAGATATCTTCCTCTGCATACATGTGGTCAGTGTTGCAAATCTTGAGGGCAGTTAGATTCATGTGCTTTTGTCAGCATTGATATAAGTTTTAAATATGCCCAACAAAGCAAATTCTAGAAATCTACCTCAAGAAGTATTTTCTTATATCAACAAGGATCTGTATATATTTCAGCAGTTGCTAACAAAAAGAATGTAAATAAACAAAATGTCTATAAATAAAGAAGATATTGAATATACCATGCTAGACACAAGCTATTAAAAGTGCTGTGGTCTTTAATGAGTGTGTGATACAGAGAAATCTCTAAGACATTTCGAGTTATAAAGTTTCTGGAAAATGTACATTGCATAGTAAGGTTTATACAAAAGACTGGCTAGGCATATGAATGCAGATAAATGCAATAGAATGGCTTTAAGCACTTACACATCTACATTACCTTGGTCTTTAATGTAGATAGTATATTACTGTTATACTTTGATAATAAATGCTGTAATTAATAAATCCATTTTAATGTGAATAAAAGTATCTCCTATACTTGTCTAGTAAAATTTGAAAATTAAAATTAGAAAAATGGCTGAATCCCTCTTACCTATTCCTGGAATGCTAGTTGCCTCATTTTTGTTGGCAGGTTTTTGTCTACTATTGAATCAATGATAGATAGATGATAGATAGATAGATAGATAGATAGATAGATAGATGATAGATGATTGATAGATACATAATAGATAAATAGATACTTAATGAATATCTCATTATAGATGATGGTAATAGGTGTATAGAAATATACATGTTTATGTGGTATAAAAGCTATTTACAAAGGATGAGAATAAAACCCCGGAAATGATACACACATTTCTGTAGCCAAAATCATCGACTACAAATTTTAATCTTTGACCAGCCAACCATTCCTTTGAATGATTAGCTTGGGAGTTTAATCAGTGGCGCTGAATGAGAACAGCCCTAACCAATTCTGCCAGAGCTTTCACTACATCAGAGCTGTATCCAGGTCGGCAGAACATTTCACATCAGTATCCCAGAACACGAGAACACCTGATCAAGGCAGCTCACTTTAAGATGCATTACCCAATTTCCTGGGCACATAAAAATGTTTATGAGGCATTAGATGTATGTACCATGAACTTGTCTTAGAAAAATATGTTTATATCAACTCAGAATTTATTGCTGGCAATGGAAGACCTAAGTGCTTTGCGAACCAGTCAGCTAATGTAGATGTGTGATGGTTTAGGACACTGAGCAGTAAGATGATGTAGGACTTACCGCCTAAAGAAGGACTTAACAAAGATTGATGGCATCCAAAAAATGTTTTAGCTTCCATTTGCATTTTACACTGAGTGATAACCAAATATACCTGGATGTGGCCAATGTGTTACTCCCCAGAATTAACTGCCACGTACCTCTGCTTTCAGTAGTATCTTATCATCACCACCTCTATCTTGGGCCACTCGCTCATTTGGCCTCTGCTCTCCTATATCTTGTGCCATCTTCTATCAGAAAAAATACCTTCTAAGCGCATAAATATACTGTGTGTGTGTGTGTGTGTGTGTGNGAGAGAGAGAGAGAGAGAGAGAGAGANAGACAGACAGACAGACAGACAGACAGACAGACAGACAGACAGACAGGCAGGCAGACAAAAGTATGTCTTGTGTGGTCCAGGTTGGCTTTTTTCTCACTAGTTATTTCTGAACTCTTGATTCTGATTCTCCAGCCTCTACTTCCCAACCACTAGGACTACATACACATTCCACCATGGCTCCCTAGAGATATGGCTCCCTGATCTACAAATGGCGGTCATTCTATAAAGGCCAAGTTCATATCCCACCTGACTGGCAAGCATTCACAAGAATTTTCCAGACATGGATCCATTCCCACCTCTGAGCCTCCAGAGAAAGCTCTTTGAAATCCCAGATTCATAATGAGTTTAAGGTCATTTGGTCAATTTGTGAGAGGACTAAATTCTACTTTCATTAGACAAGGCCACTCACCCAGATCTGATGATCTCAGCTGACAGCAGGACAGTTCTAAGGAATTTCAAGTTCTCTTTCCACACAAAGTTTACTTGATCCCCAGTCTCTTCAAGTCATTGAGCTGGTATTTTCTGGAGGCTTCCTGTATTGAGTGATGGGGTATTTACGATTTGGGATTTAGGATGGGGTATTTGAATTTGTTGTTCAAATTTAAAATTAAGTCAATGTAAAAATATAGATTCCTGGCTTCTATGGAAAATGCTAGGAAATGCAGAAAGATTGAACTCTATGCATCATATGTAAATTTTACAATAAGTATCTGCTGTTAAAAAGCTACTATCTTTCCCCTTTAACCCAAGCACTGGGCCTGATATTGAGCCCAGAGTTTCATCTGCCTAGGACATTTGGGTTTGTGCAACGAAAGAACTAAGACAATGTTTCTTGTACTTACACCAGCCACGAGAGAAGTACAAGACTGAGATAGCCTACCATGGCCTGTCCACGACTGGAGGAAACCAAGCTGCCATCTTTAATGTCACGCAACAATGTCCTCTCTGATAGGAAAACCCTTTAGCTATTTTAAAACAAGAGTAAAACCATGGAGAAGCCCATGTTTGCTCTTCTGCAAATCCCTACTCGGACCCTGAAATCTCTGGTCTCGCCCACTGTGCTGCGGCTCTCCACTGAACAAGTTTGTTTCTGTTCTCAAAAGTGTATTAAAGTTTTTGAGCCAAATGCAGGGATTATTCTTAATCCCTATGAAATTGTGTGTGGATTTACGCAAGATGCTTGGCCTCTCGTCAGAAACTTGTGGATTAATACAGAGAATTTAGAGGTAGATTCAGGCAAAATTAAGTAATTGCATATTGATTTGTGTAGCAAGAAGTTCCAATATTTCTGGTGGCTTAACAGTGAATTCTGCTCAGAAACTTATTCTGTTTAATATTTTCATTAATGGCTGAACTCATGGGAAACATGGCAAGTTTGTTTAGTCAGCAGCTGATAGGGACCTGATAAGTAAGTAAAATGTTGAATTAAAAAGAGCAGCAGGCTGAAGAAATAGAGTATATGTATATTAGAAAATCCTTTGACACAGTAAGTCCTGAATTATTAATTATGGTATTATAATCAAATTTTATATATTTCATCATAACAGCAAGATTCTTTAAACACAATTTATATAGTTTAGACAACCTATAAGAATATTAAATTTCTTAATATTTAAAGAAGGAATTTTTTAAACAAGTATATATTATCATTCTTTTTTTGCACCTTAATTTTTTTCATGTATAACCCAACCTGGGGCCTTATCAATCTTCCCCATAAATTGGATCATTAATAAATGTGTGTTAACTACCTTAGCTTCCATAATAAAAAGCATCATGGGGCTGGTGAGTGACTCAGTGATTGAAGAATTGCATGAGCCACCAAGCCATTGACCACAGTCTGAGTTGCACCCCTAGAATCCACATGATAGAAGGAGAGAACCAGTTCCTACAAGTTGTCCTGTGACTACCACACACTCTCTGTGGCATGTTCACACACATGTCCACCCACACAATGCAAAAGAATTGTATAAATGTAGTACAGGAAAACTCTTTGGCAATTTTCTCTACAAGAGTCTCTTCTCAGGTCTAGAGAGATGGCTCGGTGGTGACAATCACAGAGTGCTCTTGCAGAAGCATTTGAGTTTGGTTCCCAGCACCAATAGCCAGGGCATCTGATGCCTCCTTAGCTCTAAGGCTACCTGAAGTCACATCCACATACAACCCCCTGCCTCTAACACATTTGTTCACTCAGGGCAAACTGACATATTCAGAGTGAAAGGCAATCATTGGTGTGTGATGTTTGTGGATTTCCTGAACTCTCAGGCATGGCCACATTACTGGATGGAAGAGTGAGTGAATCCTTGTCATCTGCAGTCACACTCAGAGCATCCTTGCTGCTCTTCTTGGTGGTTGTGTTGTGTTGTTTGTTTCTCTCACTTCTGCCTTTTCTTCACTTGAGCTGATTGATTATCAGTGTGTCTAAAATCCCATGAAAGTTCATTTACGGATAAATGATCCAAAGATCAGCATTGGAAAGAATAACTAAATGTTGTCTTTATATTTTTTCTTTTGTTTCCCCCTGACTAACTTGAGAAGAATGGTTACTGAGTTCAACAACAACAACAACAACAACAACAACAACAACAACAAAATACCCACACATTTTTGTTTTATAGTTGAGCCATATATCAACAATTAAGGATATAAAGCGGGGTGTCTGGATGGCCTTCTATCACCCTCCTAACAACGACTTCTCGGCTTCTCTCTCTCAGCATCCTCCTTGGTCCTTCAGACATTTAGCTTTGTGCAGAAAGAGACGCTTCTCCCTTGCTCCTTCACAGCTCACCGTCCAACAGAGCAGAGCCCCTTAACCCGTCAGCCTGTCCACCTCCTCAGGAGTTCCCCATCTCTGGGAGCACTTGCTTCTGCTACCTGTTACATACTTAGGTCATGTGTGATGAGTGAGAGGTTTGGGAAGCAGATGCACTGTCACATCTGATTAATTATTGCCCACTAATTGATCAATGACTGGAGTGGACAGACCAGTTGTTTCTCCTGTGTTTTCCTCTGATATGGTGACTTGGTGAAGCCAGTTACATTTAAAGAAGATCACCTTTTTCCTTTGATGCCATCACCAGAGGTAAAGCCTCTATACATGCAGAGGAAAGCAGGAAGTAGGCTCCAAATTCACCCAGAGACTTAAAATAATTATACAAGGAGAGTATAGCTTTTCTGTTGGAGATGTTTGTGTCTGGTTTATTTGGTTGTTTATGTATGTATGTTTTTTTGTATTTATTTTGGCAAAAAGAGCATAACTGAGTTACATTTTAAAAAGTTTTTATGAGATGAAAATTTGTGCACATATACAAGCATGGACAAATACACTAACACACATATATACAAATAGCTCTTTGTTGTTGTTTTTTAATTATTTCATTAGATATTTTCTTCATTTACATTTCAAATGCTATCCCAAATGTCCCCTATACCCTCCCCCCACCCTGCTCCCCTGCCCACCCACTTCCACTTCTTGGCCCTGGTGTTCCCCTGCATGGGGCATATAAAGTTTGCAAGACCAAGGGGCCTCTCTTCCCAACGATGGCTGACTAGGCTATCTTCTGCTATATATGCAGCTAGAGACACGAGCTCTGGGGGGTACTGGTTAGTCATATTGTTGTTCCACCTATAGGGTTGCAGACCCCTTCAGTTCCTTGAGTAATTTCTCTAGCTCCTCCATTGGGGTCTCTGTGTTCTATCCTATAGATGACTGTGGGCATCCACTTCTATATTTTCCAAGCACTGGCATAGCCTCACAAGAGATAGCTATATCAGTGTCCTTTCAGCAAGTTCTTGCTGGCACATGCAATAGTGTCTGTATTTGGTGGCTGATTATGGGATGGACACCTGGGTGGGGAGTTTTTGGATGGTCCATCCTTTCATCTCAGCTCCAAACTTTGTCTCTGCAACTTCTTTCATGGGTATTTTATTCCCTATTTTGGGGAGGAATGAAGTATCCATGTGTTGGTCTTCCTTCTTCTTGATTTTCTTGTGTTTTGGAGATTATATCTTGGGTATTCTAGGTTTCTGGGATAATATCCACTTATCAGTGAGTGCATATCAAGTGAGTTCTTTTGTGATTGGATTATCTCACTCAGGATGATATCCTCCAGATACATCCATTTGCCTAAGTATTTCATAAATTCATTGTTTTTAATAGCTGAGTAGTACTCCATTGTGTAAATGTACCACATTTTCAGTATCCATTCCTCTGTTGAGGGACATCTGGGTTCTTTCCAGCTTCTGGCTATTATAAATAGGGCAGCTATGAACATAGTGGAGCATGTGTCATTATTACTAGTTGGAACATCTTCTGAGTATATACCTAGAAGTGGTATTGCTGGATCTTCCGGTAGTACTATGTCCAGTTTTCTGAGGAACTGCCAGACTGATTTCCAGAGTGGTTGTACAAGCTTGCAATACCACCAGCAATGGAGGAGTGTTCCTCTTTCTCCACATCCTCGAGAGTATCTGCTCTCCCCTGAATATTTTATCTTAGCCATCTGACTGGCGTGAGGTGAAATCTCAGGGTTGTTTTGATTTGCATTCCCCTGATGATTAAGGATGTTGAACACTTTTTCAAGTGCTTCTCTGCCCTTCAGTACTCCTCAGTTGAGAATTCTTTGTTTAGCTCTGTAACCCATTTTTTAATGGGGTTNTTTGAATTTTTGGAGTTCAGCTTGAGCTCTTTGTATATATTGGATATTAGTCCTCTATCAGATTTAGGATTGGTAAAAATTCTTTCCCAATCTGTTGGTTGCCTTTTTGTCTTATTGACAGTATCTTTTGCCCTACAGAAACTTTGCAATTTTATGAGGTCCCATTTGTCGATTCTTGATCTTACAGCACAGGCCATTGCTGTTCTGTTGAGGAATTTTTCCCCTCTGCCCATTTCTTCGAGGCTTTTCCCCACTACAGCTAGTTCTTTGTATTTTATCAATTATTTTGGTTGGTTTTCACTGAATATAGATTTTTTTCAACAAGTAATTCCTCCAAACTAAATGTTTTCATAGGGGACTTAGCCAAGTAAGAATGAATCTCATACTATGCAGTTAAAAAACTAGCAATAAAAAGGTGGCGAGATCCAGGGGCTAGCTTGGATACCAGCTGCTACTGAGCTCTGCATGTCTGGCTCATTCACATCACAGAGCATCCTATGGAATCACCTGCTCTGACATCGCCACAAGTCCATCGCTGCTTGTAACCACCACTGAATGGAAGGCAGTGTGCCTGTGCTACTCAATGATGGCTTTACCCATGGGAAAATGCAAATATTGTTGATTCTCAGGCTCAGAATTGGGTAGTGGTTCTGGCATGTCCAGAGTGTCTCTGTTGCTATTTCTTCTCTCATATTGATTAGTGTCATCAAACAGGAAGCTGTCCCTCAGGTCATTAGAGCATGAGGTAGTGAGTGTACCGAGAGTGAGTGTGCCAACATTATGACTAATGATCTATAAAATGAGTACAGCAAGCTTCAAGGTTTACCCATACCCCTCACAGCCTTCCAAAGATGGCCATGACTCCCTAAACTCATTCCTCCTGATGTAGGATAATTATTCTCCCATTTTATTTATTCATATTCAAAGAATAGATACAAACTAGAGCCCTCTGGACTGTTACTGATGCTTCTAGGTGTTGTTCTGGGCAGCCCCACCTCTTCCTGTGGCTCATGGTCCCACCCCCCGGCTGCTGGGTTCTAATTACCCATGTTACTTCACTGGCCTACCAGAGCATATCCCACTGCTGATACTTTATTAACACCTGTTTCCTGTATGTTATATACTGGCAAGTGATTTATGTATATCATCTCAATCTCCCTAAGTTATTATGCTGTATATACTCTTTAGTCCTACTTAGCAGATGAGAAAACTTGAGCCAAGGAAAGCTAAGCTGCTTGTCTAAGTCTCCATCTAGAAACTGGGAGAGCTTTGCTACAATTAAGTGAGATAAATGGAATGAATATCAAAAGTAATCAAAGAGTTCCCACAAGAGGAAACTGCCTGGAGACAAACCCAAGAACCATAGTGTGGCTCAGGGATCAGAGCCATCAAAACAGGAATTCCCTCAGTCCAGGCTAATATGAAGCAGGCATCAGGGTCAGTAAGAAGATAACAGGGGCCAAGCCACCTTGGATGAAGGTCTAGGCCACTTCCTGGAAATCCTGGGCAACTAAATTTACCTATCTAATGTCCAACAAAACACACATGAAATTGTTGAGAAAGGTTAGTGAGATTAGCTTTTTAACTGTAAGATATCAGAGATTGATTTACTTAT
Source organism: Mus pahari (assembly GCF_900095145.1). Taxonomy (NCBI): domain Eukaryota; kingdom Metazoa; phylum Chordata; class Mammalia; order Rodentia; family Muridae; genus Mus; species Mus pahari. The sequence continues at coordinate 88,366,948 of NC_034599.1, forward strand.
GTTGGGAATATCAGAGCCAGCTGAGATACCGGGAAAGACAAAGCAATATTTAGAAGTGTTTTTAACTCCGTTTATTCCAAAACTGCCAGCCGTGTGTGTAGCTCTCTGTAGTGAGCTGGAAGGTAGTGGAGATTAAAGCACACTAGTTTATCCTGTTATACGAAGCCATTGTCCTGGTAAAATGAAGATTTATGTGCCTTTCCTTGGGAGTGACATAGCCAGACACCGTGAGATGAATTTTTATCTAGGGCATGGCGAGACTTTTCACATGCAAACTAAACTAAGGCAAAGCTTCTTTAAAGCTGGATGCTTGGCTCCTATGCATGGGAAATGTGCAAGCATTATGCATGAAATGTAAATTCCTGCAAATTTTGAAAACCTTGTTTTCATCAGAGAAGTGTAATGGTTGTAGTTTGTGTTGAGTAAGCACCCTTTCTAAATATTAATCATTCTTTGTAAATGCATTTTTTTCTTTCTATAATACACAAAATTATACTATTTGTTACAAGTTTTCTCTAAAACTGAGCTCCTTTGTTACTTTTCTCCAGAAATTCTGTGATCTTTATGGAGACAGTATGTCCTTTCGACTTCTTTGTCTTCCCTCTTGTCTCCTTGCAGGCGTCCTCCACCTTGTCTCTCCAATGTTCATGGAATCCAGGGCTTAGAAAATTGCCTTTGACCTACCTACGGATGAGTTAGATGAGTGTTTGTGAGTTGTTGAGGGAAATCTTTGTGCTCTGGGAGATTCTTTTCACTGTGGCAATGAAGTTGATTGAGAAGCCACCCCACTCCTCAGAATGCCACCAGCAGCGTGGCTTCAGTCCTTTGATGTGATGCTCTGGGGACACCACAATGTCTCCTCTCCTCACAGAAATTACCTAAACCTTCTGTGACTTTCATTCTCTATTTGAAAACCGCTGGGCTGAAACCTACAGGAAATTCTATCTACTTGCTTTTTCCACTTTTCAAATAAATAGCTGTTTTGAGATTATCTCCACATTCACAAGTGAACATGGGATTTCAATTTCGAGAGGCAGCTGAGCCTTCCTGTTAGATGGGAATGTACTAGAAGACTCAGGTCTTTCTAGCAGGTAAGAAATGATGTGACTACAGTACACACAGGAAGTCTAAGGAGGATGTGAGGTATCCTGTCTCAGTGCCCGTTTGGCGCCCCGGTGGCTTCTATTGCACCATCAGGACCTGGTATGGTTTGGGGGACCTGGAATTTTTGAAAGACCTGTACAATTTTTGATCCTTGTAAAGTGTGGTGATTTTCTGCATCTACCAGAATTTTAAAATATAGGATGTCCATTGCACCACAAGGCTCCTGACAAGTTCTTTCTCCCTTCAGAAATTAAGATATTCCACCCCTGTTATTAAAGGCCATAGCCACTAGACCAAGGTACTTTTCTACATTCTCTTCCAAAGAGCTTCTGTTCTCTGCCTCTCCCTTCATCACTAAATGTCCGGATGTGTAAATCAACTAGGTAGATATATTATTAAGCATAATCACACTGACTTCAGGACTCCATTGAGAGTGTCCTCCTGAGGGTTAGAAAGTGCTAGGCATTAATGCCCTCCCCCCCCCTTCCGTTATTTCAAGATCTACTTGAATCTCAGCCCCCACTATTTGCTCAGCTGTTTACAAACGATCCGGGATTCATCTCTTCCCCATCTTTCTGACACTGCTTAAAGGGCTTTCCTGATCCTTTCTTAAGGTTTCTTCAAAAGCTGTCTTCACTGGCCTCAAAGCTTCTAGTCTCAGTTCCCTTCTGTGTGTTCTCTTTGTTGCTCTCAGAGTACTGTTCAACAAAATGCACATCTTGTTGGTCAGAGCACGGCTTCAAACCCTGTCATGTCTCTGACACCATAGGACTAAGCCCTAGCTCCTCAGTAAGGCACTCTTAGCCCTTAATGGACTTCCTCTACCCTGAACCCTAACCCTTTGAGGATTCATAGATGGACAAGTGAGGCAGGCCAGGCGATGAGAGGAGGTCTTGGGGGGATCCTCAGATGGCCTCTATTTAACAATATATTTGAAGGTGGCAGATTTGCTGATTTCTGTGTAATTACTTTCATGCAGAAAATAGGGCCAAAACTGATGAATCCAATTTTTCAAGAGAAATGGGAGTCATGATGTTTTCTTTTTCTTTTTCTTTTTCTCTTTTTATTCTTCTTCTTTAATCTTTTCTTACAGTCAGTCATTATCCCCTTCCCAGTGAGCTCTCCAACAGTTCCTTAGCCCATTCTTTCTCCCCCTGTCTCCAAGAGGATACCCCCACTTTACCAGACCTCCCAACTCCCTGGATCTTCAAGTCTATTGAGGGTTAGGCGCATCTTCTCTCACTGAGTCCAGACCAGACAGTCCTCTGTTGCATATGTGTTGGGGGCCTCACATCAGCTAGTGTATGCTGCCTGGTTGGTGGCTCAGTGTCTGAGACAGGTGATGTTAAGGCCCAGTGTTTAAATGTTCAAAATACTTTTTTTTAAAACCATCACAGGAAGGATAATGAGCAGACCTAATGGAGGCAGGCAGGCAGAGATGCCCTGGAGCTTCTGAGCAGCCTGAGTTCTGTCTCTTCACATTCTAAACGGGCAAGGGTTTTGTCAAAACTGGCTGCAACTGGGATGAAGAGGTGGTTCAGTGGTTAGAAGCACTGGCTCTTCTACCAGTGGACCCAAGTTCAATTCCCAGCACCTACATGGCAGCTTACAACAAAGGATCCAATACCCTCGCACAGACATACATGCGGGCAAAATACCAATGCACATAAAGTAAATAAGTCCTTTAAAATACCTGAGTACATAGGCTATGCTACCACTGTGAGTCAGTTCTGTTGTTGTGTTGGTGAAAAATTAGCCACTGCCACCCCTGGGTAGATGATTTCAGAGGTGTGCTTCAGTGGAAGGGTTCCTATGAGAGAGAAAGCAGCCGGCCTAAGCCTGTAGGCTGGAGTCGCTTTCTGAGTTCTTCCTGATCACACTGAGGGATTTGAGGCTTATCTAGAGACTATTAACGGCAGCAGAAATGCTTTCTTACATAAAATTTCTCTGAGCTGCTCACCTGGCTCTTTTCTGGAATAGAATCTAGAAATACCCGTCTTAGAAACCATTCGGGGCATTTTCTGAAGTCCAGCTGTTAGGTAGCTTCTGGCCTTCTGCATTTCCCCAAGAGTTCATCCCTACCATACTCTCTGATTGTCACTTCTCTGCCTCTCATCATCTCTTTGGCAGACACTTGACTAATATCTACTCAACTAAGCAATAATAATAATAATAATAATAATAATAATAATTAACATCATCTAACAACATCAAACTGAATACTGTTTTTCATTATGTGTGGGAAGATGAGGGTGAGAGAGTTTTATGTAACCCAGGCTGGTCTTGAACTCACTATGTGTGTAGCTCAGGCTGGCCTCAAATCACAGAAATCCTCCCTGCCTAAAGCATTCCAGAATGCTAGGATTATAGGTGTGACCCACTATGTGACCAACTATGCCCAGATATTTTTATTTTTAACTGGATACATTTATATAATCATAACTGTTAATAATTATACTTGCTAATGTGTAATACACATGATGTTCTGATGATGTATATATTGTATGCAGATCAAATCAGGGTAATTAGCATATCTGTCACATCAAATAATTATCTTTTTTTCCTGGTGAATTGTTCAGGATCTACTTTTTATACACAATGTACTGTTAACTGTCATTATTACCAAACTGTACAACAGAACATCAGAACTTACTCCTTGGATCCACTGTAACATTGCCAAACCCCTCCTCCTCCTCCTCCTCCTCCTCCTCCTCCTCCTCCTCCTCCTCTTCCTCCTCCTTCTCTTCCTTGCCCCCATCTTCTGTTAGCTCCTGGTTAGCCACTATTCAACCTTCCATTTCTTCCAGATGACTCCTACAGATTCTACGGAGGAATAAAATCATGTACTATTTGGCTTTCTATATAGGAAAAGGTTCCACTGAGTCTAGCTACATTACCATAAAACACAAGATTTTATCTATTTTTATAAGGAAATAATACTCCAGTCCATATGCATGCATATTTCCTTTATCTTTTTGCCTACTAATGATTCATTGAATCCTCATCCTGGCTATTGTGAGGGAATTTGGATACCTCTGCATGTATGCCACTCTGGGACTACTGGGTCATGTGATTGTCCCAGTTTTAAGTTTTAGAACATCTTTCACACTGCTCCCCATTAGGCCTTCCTAACAGGGCTTTGCTTTGCTCTCTGCTTTCATCCACACTTATCACCTTTTGTTATCAACTGACCTAGTACCAAGATAACTCTCAGTTGTTATATTAGCATCTCTCTCATGACTAGTAGTGCTGAGCAGTTTTTCATAGTCTTGGTGGCCATTCGTGTAACTTCTTTTAAAAAGAATTATCCTCTTTAGGTCTTTTGTCTATTGTCAAACTGTGTTATTTGAGGTTTTTGTTATTGAGTGGTTGAGTTCCTGACATATCCTGGATGCCAACTGCTAAGGGAATGAATAGTTTGTATATCTCCCCCCTTGTTTTCAGATTATCTTTTCACTATGCTGATTGTTCCCGACGCTGCAAAGCTTTCTGACAGAGTTCAACATAACCCCATGTTCAGCTTTTATCCACTGTGCTTTGAGGGTCTTCGCCAAAAAAGGACTTTACCCACTCCCTATGTCATACTGTCTCCCCTGTGTTTTCATCGTTAGTCTATAGGAGTCTGTATTTCTTTTTGCTGTCCACAGTCATAGGGTCTTCTAGAGAGTGTCACTGAGCAGCCTAGGAACGTGCTAGGACATTTTCAACTTATCCAGAGTCAAGAGTTTAGAAGAGTCAAGAGTTTAGAAGAGTGAAGTTTGTGGTCAGTGTTGCTAGTGGCTAGTGACTGGGCCAATGCTGGCAGCTTCTGGACTAGAATCATTGCATTTCTGGGAACCAAACCTGTATCCCTCCCAGCACTAGGCAAGCATTCTACTGTTCGGCTACTGGGTCCTATAGATGTTAACTCATCTGGTAATGATGGTCTGTCTATGTCTCTTCCATCCCCAGAATTCTCTGGGAAAGGGCATTTTACATCAGCCACAGACAGAATTTTTCTAATGCCAACACCCAGTGCCAACCTAAAAGATTGCCAATATGTGGAGAGAATTTTAACATCATCACTCATCACCTGCAGAGCACTTGTTTGGGGTACTTGTGTAGAATTGTTTTGGTATTTGGTAATATTTTAAGAAATATGTTTCTTCACTATGAGTGTAGCTCTAAGGCCGAGCATGTGCCTAGCTGTACAAAGCCTTACATTCAATCTGAATTCTTAGAATTTGTAGATGATAAAAGTGAGTGGATGTACAGTGGTGTATTGAAAAGATCACAGATTCCCAAACTGGTTGGATGAAGATGAGCTCCTTCTCTGCCTCTGTCACTGTCACGGTGCAGTCTGAGCAGAAGAACTAAATCTCTCAGATGCCTGCTTTCATCTTAGATGAAATGAATACCACATAACTGCTGTGAACTGATATAGTAAATTATGTACAGCATCCAACACTATCAGGATAAAAACTCAACAAATGGCCCCACTACATTTAGTGCTGCTGCTGCAGCTGCAGCTGCTGCTACTATTACTACTACTACTACTACTACTACTACTACTATGATCATTGTCATCGTCATCTTTGTCATCTCTAAATTATTGTTATAGGATGCTCCTAGATAATCAGCTTGGAATGGATGCTTTTCCACATTATGACCAATATCAAACACGAGTCTTGAATTAGAGACATTGCAGCAGGTTGCTCTGCAGTGTTCTCATAGAATAGATAGCTAAAGCATTCCAATGATCTATACCAGATCCAGCAACAGACACAGATAGACCAGGAAGGCTCCATCTGAGAACCATTCTCAGACTTTGGGGTTGCTCCAACTTCCTTTCTTATCACCTGTATGCAGTCTTGGTAAGTTATCAAGAGTTTCACTTGAAAGCATATTTAACCCATTTTTGAAGGGTAATTTTGTAAGCCTAATTTTAAGATTCAAAAGAGCTGTATCTGAGCCAATTATAGTGTGGTAGCCATTAGATTTTTACAGCCAGTGGTGAAGACTATCATGCCTTGCAACGCATAGTCATTAGATAATTAGTGTATACGACATCTTTGTTCTAGAGCTAACAGGCTTCTAGCTCTGCCAGCCATAGTAAGGTAGGCCCAGGTGACTTGGCTTTCTACTAACAGCAGCATCCAGTTGACACCAAAGGGTGCTATGCTTTCTATGTTCACAGAAGGACAGGAGGGCAACAGTGTCCCTGTCACCACTGTGAATTTGCTAGAAGCATTAATATAATATCGATCAGGGGAATTTCTTGTTTTCCTGTTTGGACGACACTAGCAACTCAGCATTCTGCAAACAACTTTACCTTGGCCTTCTGTCTTTGCAGTAGCATGATGTTGGAGTTTCCCTGACAAGGAGCTCCTGTGTCACAGCAAGAGTGGGGATACACCAACAAAACTGATTTTCAAGCCAGAGAGGCACATTTGAACCAACCTCTGCCTGGAGCCCCTCTTATTGCTGAGCTGGTGCTGTCTGAAGGACAAATCAGGTGTCCTGAATGTGAGAATTATCTCCCACAAACATTTCAGTACATGGACATAAGCTTCTATAACCTTTTTTTATTTAACTTCAATTTTCTAAGCTCATGGTTTTCTTTTGTAAATCAAAGCAAGATAGTATCTGCGAGAATGCCAAGAGTCCCTCCTAACACACAAAAGAGTTGCCTAATTGTGGAATCTGAATTGATAGTTCTGCCATTCTTCTTGGCAGTGGAAAATTTCTAATGTTCTATATGTGGCGTTTAGCTTTCTTACACTAATAATAAGAAAAAGGGAAGAAGAAAAAAAAAACAAACAAACTCAACTGCTCCTAGATGCTTATTGAATAGTCTGTGAGCAAAGACATGATCCAATTACAACACATTCAGAGAGCAATTTCCCCTCTTATTAGGTAATCAGTAAGATGTACTCTATTGTCTATTGGTGGACTATGAACTCAAGTGCCTGGAATCTGAAGGAGCTTTTTCACAGTCTGGTTCCTCCTGAGCTGAATAGGTGGTTCCACCTATCTCTGAATAGGTGTTTTGGGTCATAGAAAGAAACACACAGGATCGACTTAGAATCAGAAGACAGCACAGGATCATATACACAGCTTGCCAAATGATGCATAGTGAGTATGGGAGGGTAAAGATACTATTAATGGATCCGATTTTCAAATGAAGAAGCAGAAGCATAGCATTGAACCTAGGAACACTAGCCTTAACTCTCATAAATGATCTCTTCATCATTTGCCTTGGTCAGGACTCCCAAAGGATAAAGAAAAGGACCAAGGCTCATTAATAGTGAGCAAGCACTCCTACCAGGCAGAAAGCTAACTAAAAGTCACAGAAAAAGGGTACATAGCCTAGAGAAGACACTAGAAAATTTGAAAAGAGAAGAAATATGCCATGTTCTAGTGTTGGGAGCTAAAAAGGGGGCCCCTGGGAAAGAGGGGGAAGGGAAGACCCACACCCTGCCAGAGTTCCACCTATGTTCTGGTTAGTCAGGCGTGGGAGGGCTGCTATCTACCTTCCACTCATCCCTGGGTGGGCATCTATACCTCTGACCCACTCTTCGGGGGGTGGCAAGGGACAGCCCTACCTGGGAGTCCCGAAGCTACTTTGTTAAAGCCACTGGGGTTATGGGAGAGAGGGATGAGGAAAGATGTTCCCAACACTGATGAGAGTGAGCGCAGCCTTGATGAGCAGAGACTCTCTATGGTTTTAGAGCTTTATTATAGAAAGGCAGGGAGAGAGAAGGTAGAGAGAGGGGGGAAGGCTAGAGAGAAAGAGAGTAAGAGAGAGGAGAGAGGAGAGAGGAGAAAGGAGAGAAGAGAGGAGAGAAGATAAAGAGAGAAGAGATGGCGGTGAGAGTGAGGGGTGAGAAGTAAGAGAGAGACAAGTAAGAGATCGAGGTGGGGCTGAACAGCCCTTTTTATGGTCTTTACTGTTGCTAGGTAACTGGGGAGGAGTTTAGCCTGAAGGTCAGACGCTTGGGACATTGCCTACATGACTTCTAGTCATCCTTCTCTTGTGGGGGCTGTGGGGGCCAGTAACTTAGGCAGGAGCCAGAGTTCTAGGAGCATGAGGGAACGCCTACCATGTCATGAAGGTGAATTACCACCCTTTGGGGTTCAGGTCTCAGCTCGACTGGAGGCCAGCCTGTCTGTACATAGCCCAATTCCTCACATTCTAGGATATTGGAAGGCTCAATATTAAAAATGCAAATTCTCCTGATTTGTCTTCATGTGGCTTCTGTTACTATAATAGAATACTTGTTCTGGTTACCCTTAGTTTTCAACTTGATGCAGCTTAGAGTCATCTGAAAGGAGAAACCCAATTGAAAAACTGCCTGGATTAGACTGCGGGATGTCTGTGGGGGATTATCTTGGAGTTGATATAGGAGAGTCTAGCCCATTGGAGATGGCACAGTCTCTAGGAAGGTTGTCCTAGGCTTTATTAAAAGTAAGAAAAGAAAAGGAAAAATGAGAAGAAAAGGAAAAGAAAAAGAGAAGAAAAGAAAAAGAGAAGGAAAGAAAGAAGCCCAGGGTACTTAAGTGTAAGCCTAAGTGAGTGAGCCCACCAGCAATGATTCTCCATAGCTTCAAGCTTCAGGGTCCTGCTTGGGTCCTTGCCTTGAATCTCTCAATGATATACTGTGATCTGGGAAAATAAAACCAATAAATGGCTCCTCCTCTTTATTGCTTATGATCAGAGTATGTTGGTCACAGCAACAGAAATCAAACTAGAACACAAAGATCAGAAGATTTACAAAGAACCTAGTTCTTGAGGTGGAAAAATCAAAACCTATGTAGGTGTCATCTATGACGGTCATCATACTGCATCATCCCAGGGCCCAATATGGAAGGGCAAGAGAGAGCCAAATTCACTTTTATAGCAAGCATGCTCATGACAAGAGTCCCACTCTCCGGATCATACCATTAGTCCATTCATGAAAGTGGATACTTCGTGTCCTGACCCTGTATTAGGATCCACCTCTTGCATTGGGGATCAGGTTTCCAATTTGTGAACTTTTGGGGCATATTCAAATCACTGCAACCCTACGTTAATTTTAAAATGTAATATAGTCTTCATGAAAATAATATAACCAGAGTTTCTGGAACTATATTATATTATTTAAATTTCATATGGAAGAATGAATGAGTTACATTGATGTCTAGAAATACTAAAACTGAAGAATAATGGAATAATACAATTCTTATAATTATTGCAATGTGATACCAGTGTGGTCAAATGAACAGCACGGAACATGCAGAAACAAGAGATGTATGTAATTGGGCATGTGTGTACATGTGTTAAGTTTATATAAACCATGTACCAATTTGGCCATGAAAGAGGAAAGATGGAAAGGTGGAGATTTAGGCAGCTAACTATTCAAACGAACAAAAGAAAGAGAGAAAGGGTTAACTCGGCCATCAAACCTCAGATGTAAGTTGGCTCCAGATAATTTCTGTTTATTTTGATTATTTTTATATTTTGACCATATTCACCCCACTTCCTTGCCCACCTAAGTTTGTTTCCCCTGCCTTTCTCTCTCCTTCTCTCTCTTCATAGTCTCAAATACTCGTACCATAAAAGAAAACTAACTCTGCCTTGCCAAGAAGCTCTCAAATGCCAATATCTTCTTAGTTAGGGATGGATTACATACCCGCCTCCCCAGTTACGGTGAGATTTTTGTCTGGCTGAGCTTGCCATGGGGCTTTATGTGCTGTCATAATTGCTCCAAGTTCATATGTGCTCCTGGCCTTTTGTGTCCTGAAAACATTGTTTCTTGAGTTTACCAACCACCTTTGGCTCTCTGCAGGCTTTCTGCCCCCTCTCTCATGATTTTCTCTGAGCCTTGAAAGGTAGCATGTGCTACGGCCATCCCATTTAGAGTTGAGCATCCTGAAGCCTCATATTACCATTATCTTGAACTGTGAAACTCTGTATTAATTGTCATCTAGTGTAAGAAGACTTTTTTTATGATGCAGGTTGAGTGATAGCAATAAGTGATTAGGAGTCATTTTAATGCTATGTCCATTTAGTGGAATAATATTGGTAAGTTTTCCTGGAGCCTCTAATGTATCTAGTGACGGGTCCTTGGCTTCATTAACAGTACCAGTTATGGGGTTCATCCTGTATAGGGGACCTTCATTTCAGTCAGACAGAGATTGATCACCCCTGTAATGTCCATGCCACTATTACAGCCAGCTGGATGTATCATGCCAGACAGGTCATTCTCCTAGCATGCAGAGCTCACAGCTGGGTGAGACTGATCACCCATTGCTCCTTGGTGGCACACACAGTACCTTCTGGCACTGCAAAAGCCAGACTCTAGAGATGAAGCTTCCCATTTGATTTATTCATGGTCGTCACTCAAGCACGTCCTCTATAAAGCCCTGGAAGTTAGCCAAGAGCAACAACAGTCTATAATGTTTAGGGCAAGCAATTCAAAATGACATAACCCATGCCTGGACATCTTATTTGATAATGTGTGTTACCTAGCTGGGGAAATGTTATTTCATAATGAGTGATGTCTAGTTGGGGTATTATTCCACCTTTTATAGGTTTACTCCACTTAAACTCATTTTAAATTTGTGAATATTTTAGAAAGTGTCAACATACAAAGTGTGTTTCTATGTAATTTTCTCAAAAGGTTAGTCATCCCTCCCCATACAGGTATCTGATCATTTTAATGTTAAAAATATAACATACCTGAAATACTGCAATAGTTGCTACTTAGCAAACAGTAACACTTATGTATTTTTTTGTTATAAGATTGAATTATAAAATTTGAAAAACCACAATAGTTTGAAGAGTCTGATTGCTATATTAATACTAAACTCTTTATAAACAAAATGCTTTATGATTTTTGTCCTTAATTTTCTTTTCAGTAGGTTAACAATTATCACTTGGTATTGATGTTTGAGATACCATTTTCTACACTTTTCAATTTCAGTACATTTTTAAAATAAAGGGAAGGAGGTAGCATATCTTGGACCGTTTTGGGCGAGATATTAATCACAGGATCCTAACCATAACCCAGCAACCACACGGAGAGGTGATTGATCATGTTAAAAGTAGCTTGCATGAAAGCGTGTTTTGTACCTTTTCAATGTTTCCTGGAATCAAGGAGTCCAACTGAGACGAGAATACAGGCAGCGTGCTATTGGGATGCTCTTGCGATCATCACAGCTGTTTCCAAGTTGTTTGTCACCTATTTCAGGCCCTGCCACAGTACTTGTTCCTGTTTTTTTCTACATTAGAAAAAAATATCCATATTGGTCCAATTTAGCACTCTTCATGTGCTTCGAGTTTATAAAGGAACTCTTCAAATATGTTCTGTTTAAAGTAATTCCTTTTGTTTATTCAAATCAAAATCACAGGAATCCCTTCTTTAAGCAAGCTTGAACATTTCAGTGAGAGGAGTCAAAGAATTCACCCTGAGGGGTGTATAAATATGCATCTTGGTGCAAATCACCAGGCGATTCCCATAGCTGTCATCTCACACTGACAGACTAGTTGCAGGTATTTGAGTCTGATTTGCCATAAAGAAGGGGATGCTATGAAGGGGAGGTTTGCTAAATACACACAGTTCTGTTGAAGAGCCTTACATAGCTTCAGGAGCAGTTACTACCTGTGCCACCAGCTCGACATTCACACCACAATAACCCCCAGGTGCCTCTTGCAAACATAGGACATGAAGGACCCCTGAAGAACAATGAGCCTTCAGCTGGGCCAACTCTTGCTTCTTCACCTAAGATACTCTCGTGAGGGAAAGATAGTATGGGGACAAAGGACTTTGAGGGTTTGTGTCTACTGTACAGCGGTACAGTGGGTAGTCTATTGAAGTCGCTGCATTTATACATATCAGGTGGATTCAGGGTTGGAGACTTTGAAACAAGCAGAAAATCCCAAGTCATTATTTCGGTGCTCTCTTTCCCCTCTACCTCTCCGTTCCCCCTACCTCTCTCTCCTCCATCTCCCACTTCCCCCCTTCTCATCTCCTCTCACCCCCTTTCCTTCCCTTTCCTCTCCACCTTCTGTGCACAGGACTAGAATTTCTATAAAAGTACTGTTCATACTCTCTATCAGTAGTTTACACATCAACCATTGGCCGTTGAGGACTGCTTTGCCCTGATTTGCAGCTCATCTCCCGTGAAGATCCACTCTGCATGCGTCATGCTGAACATTCTCACTTGCCTTCCAGGCTACACAGCACTTCTAGTCATCCCACAGAACAGAGTCCGACTTAGGTCTTTGGAGCCCATCTGGGCTTATGGTTTATCCCCATAAACAAGTGTTTCAGAGTGAAGTTTTGTTTTTCCCCTCTGCTTTGTTATTGATTTCTGAAGTGCCACAGAACGGTTATATAATATCAATGCTGTGTTTCCTTCCATGGACATCTACCACGCTGGATAGAAGGGAAACTAAATGACTAGATGTTCAAAACCTACATATATTTGGAAAAATAAAACACATCATTTATTGGTTGAGGATTCTGATTGTGTAATTATTGAGACAGCTTAAAATTTAAAAAAAAAAAATAACTGAGGGCAGTGCCTTACTTGTAAAGACTGCTCCTGGATGTGCTGTAATTTCATCACCTGTACTAAGGACATATTCATAATGCTTCAGGAAAGCACAGAGCAAGCCAAACAACCGAGAGGATGTATTTGACTAAGAATCAACTCATGCTTTGAGAATTAAGGGGAAAAATGCCCAATAATTCACAAGTCTGAACAATCTTAGTAGTTTTCTTTTTCTGTGTTTTCTACCTCTAAGCAAAAACAATGTATGTTCTATAGAAGAAAACTCCCATTTATGACAAGCAAAAAGAACTACACTAGACCCCATTATGATCCCACATGCTCAAAGACACCACTCTGCATGTGGATTCGCTTCAGCCATTCCCTGGAAGTATGTATAAGTATGATGTGTAGACCTGACTCAGATACCCTGTCTTACCACAGTGTTAAACCACATGGATCCCATTATCTGTTTGATTTTATTGTGAGGATTTTATTGTTGTTGTTAACATCTTACTTTGACAAGGAGGTATAACAATAGCAGAAATAAAAGCATAAGATGAGAGGAGTCAAAAGAAGAAATATTCTGGAAATTGATAAAAAATATCCTTAAAAGGACATCTACTAAAAGAGGACCCAAATTGCCTATCGGTGAAAATGACTAATTGTTTTGCAATCCATCCTGGATCATTTCATTTATTATATTTCCTATAAGCTGGTTGTTCTCTATGACTGAGTCATTTTATTGGGTCCTATTACAACTTTAGTGGGATTAAATATCTGACTAGGGATTGAAGAGAGGCTCTCTGATGTGAGGCGTTCTTGTCTGTAACATGGTTTACAACTGTCTGTGTACCTTAAGTTCCTAGACTCAACCAGAAGTCAGATGTGGACATGAGCTCACTCCTCTAGAAATGCCTATCAACTATTAATCACAGGCATAGAAACAGCCCCAGCCTGAACACCTTTGTCTTCCAATCTTTTCTCCAGCTTCACTGAAGTTGTCCCATCTGTGGTGCAGTGACCTCACTTGGATGCCTGCTCCTGCATACACACACAACTCATGGTTATTTCTTAACCTCTTCTCTTCCCCTGTCATCTGAATATCTTCTGAATCCCTGTTTTAATTTCTCCTATCAGATAAGCCTGGCTTTCCCTTCTTTGTGTTTTTTGTTTGTTTGTTTGTTTGTTTGTTTGTTTGTTTTTTGTTTTTTCAAGACAGTGTTTCTCTGTATAGCCCTGGCTGTCCTGGAACTCACTCTGTAGACCAGGCTGGCCTCTGACTCAGAAATCCACCTGCCTCTTTGTTCTGAGCCCCATTTTTCTCTTATTGTTTCTGTTTTCCACCTCCCCTCTTCGTTCGTCTATTTTATTACTTATTTGTATGTGTATGCACACTTTGTGTGTGTGGTAGGTTTGGGGGCCAGAGGATTTGTGGAAACTGGTTCTCTCTTTCAACCATGAGTTCCAGATATCAAACTCAGGTCATTAGGATAAAACATCTCACCCAGATTATTTAAAAAAATAATTTTATTATTTTATACATTTAGGTATTTTGGATCCCCTGGAACTGGAGTTACAGATGGTTGTGTACCATCATATGGGTGTAGGTAATCAAACCCAGGTCCTATGGAAGAGCAGCCACTGTTCTTAACCACTAAGCCCTTCCTCCAGAACCATATTATTACTTGTTTTTAATGTAGTATGGGGATTTGAACGCAGGCTTCTCACATAGGCTAGGCAAGTGCTCTACCACTGAGCTGTGTTCCCTATCTCCATTACTTATTAAAAATATTGTATGGTGAAGTGGCTTTATTTTCCCTTTGTGAATGACTGTTCCTTTGACTATACAGCCTAGGTAGAAATGATGGTGTCACCTCAGAGTTATCCAGGTGAATTTCCTTGCCATCAGAGAGCCAGTGCTGTGTGTCTTTTGTTTTGTTAGCAGTGAAGTTACTACCTGTCACCTCCTTGAAGGACCCATGACACCTGGTATGAGCAGAGAGCTCTTCTCCATCTATCGCACGCTGGATGTGGTGGGCACTTCAGTTCAGAGTCTCCGATCTTCCAACCCTAGGAGCTTTCACATGCCAGGCCTTGGCCATTTGTCTTTCCTCTTCTCTTTATTTCAATAGGGTTCATTTAATAAGAACATTGAAGCAGTAAAAGGCATCCTCCTTTTCTCTTTGGTCCTACCTTTGGATCCGTATATCTGTCTGAGCCTCTCTTTATCAGTTGGAATATTTTATAGGCAACCTCCTCGACACAGATGTTCCAAGGTTGAAATTTTCGTTTTTAGTTTTGTACATCTGAGAACTCTTGATGCTTTCTGAACGTTTCCCTTTGTACTCTCCTTTTCCCATTTCATGAATGCAGTATCTTCTCTTGCCTGGGAGAATATTGATACAAAAAAAAAAAAAAAATGTGGGTACCTTAAGTTGTGTTTGCTGTCTTCAGGTTATCCCCACCCCACCCACCGGCTTTCCCTTCTGTTCTCTATTTTCCTCTCACCTCTCTAGAGAGGTTAGGCTTAACTAACGTTCATAGTTAAGACTAAGGTATAAAAAAAAAAACTAAAATGGCTTGGGAAGCGGAAGAGTTCTGAGGTGTCAACTAGAGTGCATTGCTTACACCCTAATTGGGAAATCTTTTTCTTTGGGGCTGCCTCCAGACATCAGCATGTGTGAATTAGTCTGTCTTTACAGACAGTTCTTGTGATTGGAGCTCTGTGTTGAAGGATAACATTCTTAGAAGTCTGCAGAAAAGGCCCCATAGTTCTCAAGACAGACTCTGACTTCATCCCAATTATTTAGTTCGGCATCCCACTTCTTACCCCAGGTCTGTTTTAATCTAGAACCAAATGGTTTAATTTCCCAAGAAGGTAAATAAATCCTCCAAAGTGTGGGGTGGGGACGGAGAGTAACTGGCTGTGCGGTGGAGCTTGGATACTTGAAATGAAGGCATAATGCTGATCTTCATCAGCAAGAGGAGAGAAAATTCAGAATGTTCTGGGGACAGCTAGTGGGCAGTTCTCTCAAAAAAACTGAGCTAAAGGCAAAGCCCAAGGTTCATGAAAGAATGAGGCCAGAAAAAAATTGAAACCAATGCAGGAATTTAAAATAGCTTTTTATGTGTATAGGGGGGAAATGAGTCATGTGAAGATTTCTTTGCAACATTGTCTATAATAGTAAAAAAACTGAAACAAGCAAAATGCCCATCTAAGTAGAACTGTCTTATGAAATGTATTAACTGTATATGAATGGAGTCAATCTAGGTACTGATTTGGAAAATATCTATCTATCTATCTATCTATCTATCTATCTATCTATCTATCTATCTATCATCTATCTATGTAGCTATACAGATATATAGAAATAGATATGTATATATCTTCCACACTTTGGAGGATATACTTTCTTGAGAAATTGAACTAATAATTGTTTCTAGACTAAAAGAGACATAGTGGGAAGAAATGAAGGGCAGCACTGAATAATTGGGGTAATATATATATATATATATATATATATATATATATATATATATATGTAAATATATCTTAGTTATTCTTTTAAAAAGACTCTAAAGTGGCTAATTATACTCAAACCACATTAGAATTAAATATAGAGAAGTATGGGGAAGATCAACAGTACTTAAATCAGGAAGAGGACTCAAGATAGAGTCCTAGGCAGAATTATCTATTTATTTATTTTTATTTTATGACTTCTGTACTCCTCATGAGAATATGTATTATGTACAGGTAAAATTTTGCTAAAACTTATTGACAACATTGTTATCTTGCTGCCCAAATACCAGGCTGAGTGAGCAGTTGGAAACGGCAATAGAAAATCCATGGATTGCAGGGTGGCTTTCTCCATGGGGAGAGAATTGGTCCCCTGGCTGACCTTTCTCAAGATGCCTTCATTCTACATCTCCAAGTCATGGTTCTCCTTCGCAGTCTTTAGGGCTGTCTGTTCATTTGTTTGCTTGGTTTTTAAGTTTTTAGATCTTGCCTTGAAGCACTTTTATTTACTTAACCTGCTATGGTGTGAATAATGTAAACAAACAAACAAACAAAAGTCTTGCTTAGCTCTGCCCTCTTACCTGGAACAGGAAATGGATTAGATATGAGGTGATTACTGAGCACTGCCCATAAGTGATAATGTATTTGTGCCAACATTGGCAAATGAAGAGTTAATCCTCTGGATATGTCTTTTGTTCTAGAAGAAAGAAACTATTCAAATATTTGGTCAAATAATTCGGATATCCATCACCCTTATGGGGGCAAAAAGCAATACTTTTACTCTTGTTCCATCCTCCCACCTCCAGTGCCCTCAAACTCTTCTTCCTATATTTTCCCATCCTAACATCAGGGTAGGTGCTTCTCAACCAGCTTTTCTCTCATGTGCCGATGTCTGCTACCCTGCCTATGAATACTCTAGCCTACAGTTCTACATCTTTGGTTCAAATGAAGGGCATCATAGTGTGCTTACTTGCTTCAGTTAGATGACACAGGAACAAAAAATCATTTTGGGAATAGTAAATCAACGAGGTGATGGTGATCATTGTCTATCATCCTGATTCATGTCCTGGTGTGTGCTAGTTCTAACTTGGTACTGAGGCTCAAAAGTTTACATTCCAAGGAGTTACAGCACAGAGGGTGGACAATGGCCTTTTCACTACTAAGTTTATGTTTTAATGCCTTAGGCATTTTAAATGAATGTCTTATAATTTGTTTCTATTTGCTATTATGGCTTTTAAGCTTGTCCATATTCTTAATTCTAGATATAAGATGTGGTACTTGCTATATATTTTACCAGGGCATCGTCATACAATATAGCTCACTTGAATATTTTCCTATTAATAAAAGTTTAACTAGTGTCTCTTTTTTTTTTCACTGTTACTGTTGTGTGAGCATCTTTGTATAGCTCTTTTGTAGTCGTGTGCAAATTTTTATACTCATATAAATTAAAACAGCACATTAACATGTAATTCTAAGTGCTTACAAAGTAGTTATGTTGTATGTGTAAATGTGTCGTACCTCACTTTGTGTTTTCATATGCGAAGGGCTAGTTTCTGTTCTTGTTTTCTCCTCCTTTTGTGAATTTGAGTGTTCATGCCCTCCTATTTTCTGGTTTATAGGGATTAACACTGCTTCCTTTCATTGTGTTGTTAGCCCTATATTGTAGCATACATAATTAACAGAATCCTTACATCTGTGTCTCTAGAGTTCTGGACATATAATGTCATCATTATCTTTCCCCTTCCACCCTTCATGTACCATCTGCCATCCCAGATCCATCTTATTTTAACCACTCAATGATCGTTATTATTTACCTAATTAGTGCATATTTCACTTTCTGCTTGCTTAATGGTCTTTTTTGTTTACCATGCTTGTGAACCCACTCTTTCTCCTGCATTTACTTCTCTTCTTTCTGAAGCTTCTCTTGTGATGGATAATATACTTACTAAGGTTCATATATGGGGAGTAACTTACTTTGCTACTCAGATCTACCAATCAGTGTTAGTTTCTGGATTCTGTCCTGACTGTGGAGGGATATTTTATGTGGGTATAAAATTTAGAATTGACAAGCATTTCCCCCCATAGGACATTTGGGGATGAAAGTTCAATTGTAGATGTTTTTATTACTTTAAATATGCTCTGGGGGCTGCAGAGATGGCTGATCAGTTATAAAGCACTTGGATCTTTCTCATTTATTCTTCATGTAAGATTGCTTCATGCTGTATCTATTTTTTTCACATGTAGTCTGGGTGGCTTCCTCAGAGACTGACCTCTTATTTTCCTTTAAGCTATAAAAACCAAGTTCATTTCATTGCATTTTACTCGCTAGATTTTCCTTCACCTTTTCTAAATTGGCTACAGTTATATCATATTACTATATTTTACATTTAGTTTTATGGTCTGCTTAGTCATTTCAAATGTAGATTTTAGAGTTTTCAAATTATATTACTTTTATTGCAGTGGTTCTTTCTCTTTAAATGTGTACATTTTAATTTTCTGCTTCTCTTTTATACTTGTTCCTTTTGTATACCTTCATATTTCAAATAGTTTGTAACACAGTGCTATAGAAAGAGAAGGTCATATGTTTAATTGATTTGCTTATGGGAAGCTTATTGAGTTTTATAGACTTTGGCTCAGGTTAACTATGGTGATTTTATTTATTTGTAGAGTTTTTTATAATAAAGTTTATAAAATTGAAAAGAAAGAAAGGAGGAAACAATGAAGGAAGGAAGAGAGGGAATGAGAAAGAAAGAAAGAAAGAAAGAAAGAAAGAAAGAAAGAAAGAAAGAAAGAAGGAAGGAAGGAAAAAAGAAAGAGAAAGACCATCTAGTTACTTCATTCTTCAAGTCAGTTAAAGAAAGCACATAAACTCACTTCATAAGAATTGCCATTAGCATCAAGTGGAGTCTAGCATTCTGGCTGTTAGTTTTCCCTTTGTTTCATACTTTTTTAATTTATTTTTTATTATTTTCTTTATTTACATTTCAAATGCTATCCCGAAAGTTCCCTATACCCCACCCCTGCCCCTGCTCCCCTACCCACCCACTCCCACTACTTGGCCCTGGCCTTCCCCTGTGGTGGGTCATATAAAGTTTACAAGACCAAGGGGCCTCTCTTCCCAATGATGGCCGATTAGGCCATCTTCAGCTACATATGAAGCTAGAGACTCGAGCTCAGGGGGGTACTGGTTAGTTCATATTGCATCCTTAGTGATGCAAGGTCACCAAAAATAAGGGATATTAACAGTGGTTTCTATATAATTCCTTTTTTAGCATGTGCCAAAGATGTTATCTGCAGAGTTGTCTAAAGCTGACATTACCAGTGTGAAGTCTACTGGCCTCAACTGCCCAGACTTCCATCAGCCCACAGACTGTGCAGCCCATGCAATGTTTAATCTTTGATGTCCCATTCCAATATTTTAACAATGGCAAATTACATTCTGTGGGTTTAAATTTTCAATTCCTCATTAAAAGAAGAAAAAAGAACAGTCCTAGGAAATTGCTATTAGACAGTGGTGGACCTGGGCAGGTGTGAAAAGCTTCAGGCTGCTGGTACTTCAGACAGCTCGACCTCTGCATGAGACATACAGCTTGCAGGCATCTGAGCTTGCAATTTCTGCTCTAAAGATTAAAAAGAAGAAGAAGAAGAAGAAGAAGAAGAAGAAGAAGAAGAAGAAGAAGAAGAAGAAGAAGAAGAAGAAGAAGAAAAGAAATCAGAGTCCCAGCAAATAAATCACCATTAAGACCCTATTAAATATGTAAAGGACTGATTAACCAGTGTGTGGGCTGCTTCATCCACATAGGTCAGGACACAGAGCAAGCCTGCTGTGTGAGCTCCGAGGACAGAGCTGGCCCCAGGGAGGACATGTTGCTCCGGATGGAACCACACAGCACTAACCAGATGCAGAAAATGGGAATCAGTTGGGTTGAGATGAGCAGATAAAGGTTAATTCCTCTTCCTATCTCTCTCACAGAGTTGCAGGGTCTCTTTAGAATAGTGGTTCTCAACCTTTCTAATGCTGTCCCTTTAATAGAGTTCCTCATAATGTACTGACCCTCAACCACAAAATTATTTTTGTTGCTACTTCATAAGTGTAATTTTACTACTGATATTAATTGTAATATAAATATCTATGTTTCCCAGTGATCATAGGCAACCCTATGTTTGGCCTGGGATTGTTGGCCTGAAGGGGTTCGTCATCCACAGGTTGAGAATCAGTGCTGTAAAAGCTTAGCCTTAAAGCCCTTAGTGGGCCTTCCCTGGATACTCCCATAAACCTGTGGGTAATGAGTAAGAACAGGACATGTTTCTAGGTCCACTGGGTTTCTTCTCTGCCTTTCTGCAAGAATTCAGCTAGATCTCAACTGAGAGGAAGTGCTGTAGACCCTCATTGCATCCCCTGATCTGGCAGGTTACCTTTAAGCTTGGCTAGTACTACTGTGAGAAATAGTATTGTCTTACTCTCTCTTGTAAATACAGTGTCCCCACATATTTAAAGGCAGTTTTTAAACTACAGCTTGAATATTTCCACATCCACCCACAGTACCCCTACCTCCTCACCACACCTTGGAGGAAGGAGTCTTCTTCTTTTACTCTAATGTTTGGGTCTCCCAAGCAGGACTCTGGCTGGTGGCCATGCCTCCCCAGAAGTCACCTCTCTCCAGCTCTCCCACCTGCCTTATCCACAGTGTGATGAGTGTGTTTTCTACCCATCTTTGTGGTTACTTCTCCACACAGCCTCTCATGGAGAGGTTTTGAGTTTCTTAAGAGTGATTCCTACTTGCTTTATTCTTCTCTGTATGACTATTTCCAGAATTCATCATTCTGCTTGGCTACAACACACACTCAACAATTTCATAGGATCATTCGTTTTCTCTCTCTATGCTGGGGAAGACTTGATGGGTTTGCTTCTAAACGTGCTCACATGCTGTCGGTCCAAAGATCCAATAGGTTCTTGACAAGGGTGCATGAGACTTATTTCTCTGGAGACAATGATGCAAGATAAACCATGAGAAAATGTACATGAGAGCATGAGAAAAGTCACAAAAATAGTTCTGTAATACATGTGAAACTCAGGCATGCACTCTACCACTGATCTATACCCCTACCCGTATGATGACTTTTAAAGTGTATTCTATGATGACATATTACTACATCTGTACAATTCAGTGACTGCACAGACCAACCCTGGTACAATGTGAAAGATACTATAATGGCATATGCTTCCTGAGGATCAGGAGGCTTTCAGGGTCATCTTGACCACTAGCTTCTATAGCACCAGAAAAGCTCTTTGATTATCATTTATATTAGACAAGTGGCTAATGCCAAAATGCTACCTGTACTTTCAAATACTAAGATGAGACAGCCTGACTTGTTTGAGTAGAAGTCACTATTTTTGCTGTTTACCGGTGCGAGCTGAGTATAGTTCCAATCCCAAGAGATAGATACACATGATCAAAGTGTGCGAAATGCCAGGCTTGGTCACAGACTTCTTTCCATCTTTGTTTTGGATAAGCCAGTAGTTTCCTCCGAAAAGCCTATACCCACCACTTACAAGAACTTGAGGTTGAAAATATTTTTGTTCACATTATACTAAATGGAATTTTGGCTTTTAAAGCTTTATGCTCTGCACTGTCTACCATCATTCTCATCCATAAGTATTGAAAATGTCATTTGGCATGCTTAATTTTAGTAGGATTGTGTCCCACCCCTTCTACCTCTTTATTCTTTTGCTTCGTCAAGATGGCCTTTTTTTGTAACTCAATCTTCCAACATCTGCTTTGCCTCTCCAGTGTTAGGACTGTATTTACATCGAAAGCCTGGTGTGACTGTATCTTCAATGACCTTCAAGGATGGAGTTAAAACTAAATGAATTAAAATGGGGCTTTGTGGGCAGGGCTAGATACTCTTGTCAACCCCACTTTACAGGTAGATTAAGCAATTTAGTATTGCAAAAATAAGCATCAGATACCATTGCAACTGGAGTGGAACAGTTAGATCACCTCCGACTTCCTTCCCTTGTGCCCAAATTTCTTAAACTCTTAAAATCATTTGTTAAAATATGAACTGAGTGAAATATTAAGCAAATCAGTAGCTAGTAAGAAATAGTATAAAGTACCATGCTTTAAAAAGTTGGACCTTCTAGAAAATAAAGAATTTGCTAAAATTAATCTATGAATGGTAGGGATATTTTTAGCAACTGACGTGGCACAGCTGGCCCTTCTCCATAGAGAGAGCAGGGCCTCTTAAGGGTCAGACTTTAAGATTCCCATTGACTCCTGAAGCAACACGCTGACCTTGAGGCCTTTGGTGTGAGCCTCAGCTGCAGCTTTGGTCAGGAGCCTGAACAGCAAAGAAGCTCTTTGCCACAGGCCAGATTACCTAACAGCTGGTCCTGTAGGGAATAAGCCTGCCACTTGCTGAAGCAAAAGGGTTCAATGGGCCTCTTCTCACTCCTCAGAAACATCAAATAATACAGCTCTAAAGCTGATGCTTTAATAGGACAGTGTTCAGGACAAATAAAGTCTGTAGAGGCAGTTATTGTTAAAAGTAGAGGAAAACATGGGCTAAGAATTTTCAACAAACAAAAGGACATGGGGAAATGGCTGTACAGCGGCTAGAAGGGCCCTTCTGGGGGGAGTCTCTCCGAGAAGGAGCAGCAGGGCTTCAAGCCTCAGCCAGCAGCCAGCAAACTGTGTGTGCAGTGGGCATGGTAGAGGGTAGGCAAAGGGACAATGTGGAACAGTGGAAAGCAACAGGTGCTGAGTGAGGTAAGGAATCAGAATGAGTGTCACCAGCAGAACTCTTGAAATCACACCTCCATCTAACACAGCACTTGGCAAAATACTCAGAAGCAGGTTTCAATCTGAGTGATTCTAAGTGATGGCCAGATGACAGGGTTCACAAATAACCTCCTAACAATTGCTTCCTGGGGCTCTGGGCCTGTGGACTGGTAAATACGATCACGATCACGTGCTTTGTTAGCTGGAGATCTGCTTGTCCTTGGCATTGACTGCACTGAAACTTTAACAGAATCCTCTTTGCTTGGGAAAGGCCAGATCTAGAGGTGTATGAGCAGACAGCTGTTTGCAGAATTCCATTAACAATAATCAGACCCCATCATCCACATCTATTAGGCAATGTGATTCTAAGAACCCTGGGAGAAAAATAAGGGGGATTCAGGTTATAACTCCCTCTTCACAAATGAGCCCAAGGAAAGGGTCACATATACAGCCATGGCATAGGTACTGTTGATCACACTAAGGTCTGTCAGTCATTGTACCTAGAGAATCCAACAGCTTGTTCAGCACACAGCTGCACCCTAAGAGGCACCACCTAACCAAACAGATTGAAACCTGTTTTCCCCTCTTCTTCGGGATCCTAATGCATGCACTATAATGGAAAAAGCCAAGATCCTACCTTAAAAATTCAGGGAGCACTCCACAATGTTCTTCCCCATCTCTAAACTCCTGAAACAGAGGTCTATCCACTTGGATCTATAAAGCTTATGTGATAAAATATGCCTGTGCCTTGTCTCCTCTTTGAAATTACAAACCTCTTGAGCAAAGAGGCCATATTTTATCTCCTAGACATCTACCAACCCAGGCCCAGCTCTGAACTCATACTAACTGAGGCTTGAGGCCTCTTTGTTCCTCAAATCAAATGCAACCAATTCTCTCTAGAACACATAATTGAAAGCAGCGGTCTATCTGAAATCTACTGTGCTGTATATTTTCCACTTAGAGTAAGAGGATGAATATGTGCATTCAGAAAGTATTTAAGACCAGGTTGGGAAATGTAATGTAAATGTACAGTTTCCAAAACAATCTTTGAAAGTGAGCCGACACAGTGAGAAACAGAGTGGGGAGAGTTAAGGCCTGGGGCCTATCTGCTGGTGAAATGAATTTAGTCAAACTCCATTACTAAATTTCAATCTCCAGATGAGCTATTGTCGAAAGTCTTCTATAATTCTAAATTCTGAATTATTTTTCATTTGTGGGTAGAGCAGGTCACGAGACACTTCTCATCTCAACAAATTGATTTTGGTTTATATATTTATCATCCATTTCCCTTTATCGCCAGCACCTCTAAAACCTTAAATGCTTAGTAAGTTCTCAGTGAATACTACTGTGTGAATTAAATGTGACCCCCAAAGGGAAGACATTTTGAAAAGTCAATCCCCTTCTATCATTATCGAAGTAACTTCTCCCTCAGGTTCTTTTGTGTAAAAAAAAAAAGAAAAAAAAGAATGACAGGTGACCAATTACTACTGACAGCATTTTGGTTGCAGCCCCGCTCACCATGTAACTGTGTTCCATTATATTAGGTCACACTGAACTTTACCCCATGCTGTGTTGATCATCATTCCGCCCTTTGAGAATGAAAGTGGTAACCCAGTGGTCCCTTTAAGAAGCTTTAGCCTGGCAAAAGAGAATTGGAGGTAGCTGAAACATTTGTAGGAAAAAGCAGTTCAGCCTTCCATATGTCTGTACCCACCCTGTCTCCTTACCTTAGCTTTTCTTGACCAGGTGAGGTACTTTTCTCATCCTCTGTTGTGCCCTCCCTCGACCAGCAAGAAAGACGAAACTACCAGTTCTTCTAACAGCAGTTTATTCAGCAAGCTTCAATCTTCATCTCTCTCTTCATCTCCCTCTTCATCTCCCACGAACCCCGGGAAAAGCCCAATATATATGCATTCATGCCAACCAATCACACCAGGCAACGTAGCTTTGCCAGGTGAGTGAGCTCAGCCAATGATCAGCAGGGATAATAGCAGCAGCCAAATAAGGACTTGTTTATTATAAGAACTCTCTTCCTGTAGGCGCCGTGTTGGGGTGCGGCCCCAGGGGCTGTGGCTCCCCACAATCCTCCCCTTCCCTAGCTGATAACCAGAAGGTTGTTAGGGTTTTTTGTTTGTTTTTTACAAAGAGACCAGCTCTCCTGTTGGACTGTGAGTTGAGTTTGGGGAGGGTAACCTCAAGTATATCCAACAAACAAGAATGTTGCCAATTTCCACACATTTATTAACATTTAGAAAGCTTACGAACATTCAGAATCCAGTTATAATGTTACTGTTTATGTTTGAAAAAAATAATTCATTGTACTGTTTATTTCCTCTTCCTTATGGAATCCTAGTTCATCCAGAGGAAGCTTCTATCTGTTCTCTGTTCTTGTGGCCCCCATCTAGGACAGCAGAGGATATGACTGTATATGGTGGGTTGTCAACCAGAGTTGAGATAGACTGGGGAGTTAGTTCTAGGAGTCGACACTAGTGTCTTCAGTCTTCATGTTTTCCATGTCTTTCATGTTTTTCTGGGCATACAAAAACCACACGAGCCATCACTGCCCTGCTTAGAGAGAACAGATGAAACATTTGAGACACTTTGATCTCCTATCCCTAAGTTTTTATTGATTTGTTGTAATTATACCCAAATTATTTTATATGCTGTTTTCTCTTAACATATGGGATTGTAACATCTGAGAAGACCTGAAGGAATTTGGATTTCTTCTTCCTGTGGTCAGCACCAATCACGAGGCAGTTGTGAAGATGACTGAAGCACTATTTGTCATCATCACAGAGTCTCTTTCATGTGAGGATCAGACACGGGCAGTTGTTGAGCTCAGAAGAACTACAGATTCCGTGGCTTATTTGTAAGTCACATCTCAGCCTTGTATTAAGGACATCCACAGTTAAGGTCTCCTGATTGCTCACATGTTTGGCAAAGCAAAGGAAGACCCTTCTCATGGAATGACAGGACCAACCACTTATATCTTCCAAGGAAACAATCCTTTTGATTTTGAGATTCCTGAACATTGGGTTATTCATCCTGACTATAAGTCAATACTCATAGCAACAACAAAATAGCTCTAATCAATTGTTTGGTAGAATATTTATAAAACTCCAAACACGATTATGCTCTTTCAGCATTCAGCAGTGACATGAGACAGAGTGGTGATGGTGAGATATCTTCACTTCAAAAGCTTTCCCCATGAGGAACATGTCCCAGATGACACACTGCATAGGAACAGCAGTAAGCATTCCCTCAGATCACTGAGGGAGAAGCACTTGAATCTTGTTTACAGAGAGGTATTCAAACCACCATTACATGTAGGAGTTCTACCCACATCACTTTTAGCAGCTGATTTGGCTTGCAACACAAAGCCTGAGATAAAAACAAACACAGGGTATCTGCTACTCCAAAGACTAGCACCATAGATAACAGTATTTTTCCCTTGTTGGTGCCAGCTAGACCACACACATAGAACCTCAAACTCCCTTTTCTCGAAGAAGCAGAGCAGCACACCTAGTCTCTCTGGAAAGTTGGCATGGTTTTAAATAGATGATGGTTTACTTCTAATATTTATAGTAGTTGGGCAGCTGTAGACATTGAGATAAACAGGAAGGAGGTCTCATCAGCAACCACTCCTGGAGTGAGGGTTCATGCAGATTTAGGGGAGGTGGGTAGCTTTTGAAAGGATTAAACTGAACAGACCACAACGCTCTAATTTATCAACCCCTATTCTGCTTAAAATGAAAACAAGCGGCCATCTTAAGGCAACCCACAGCCCCAGTCTTTTGGTTTATCCTGACTTAGAGGCATAGCATCCTTACCTGGCCAAAGACAAGAAGAACACATCATATTTGGTCATATTTTTTGATGCCTCCTGGAAACAGCTGTGTTGTCTATCTTTGTATGAATACAGGTTTTTAAAAATGAAAATTGTCATGGCAACAGCTGCAGCCCTTTATTACAGAGCAATAGAAGTGACACAGATATTTGGGGGGAATCTATGCTCTCAGAGTAATGTGCACCTTTCCCTACAGTGGATTTCTCCCACTAACATTTCTGTTTTAAAAAGGAAAAGATATAAGAATATGCTCAAAGAGATTCAGTAGGAAACTGAGAGCTCAGAGAGTAAATGAATGGGGTGGAACCTTTGATATGCATGTTAAATCATACATGTTGTCAGATCATACATGTTGTCAAATCATACATGTTGTCAAATCATACATGTTTCGAACCCAACTGTTTTACAATGCTGTTAGATGTAACCAGGAGTAGGTACATTTGCCTAGTATGTAACACCCTGATACCCAAGGTGCCATCTAAATAGAATCACTGAATAACAATGTCAGTGATAATTAGGATGTCCACCAAAACTAGTTTTCAGCCTCTTTAGCGGTCCATCTTCCTTGAAACTTTAAGAAATCTCTACATTTGAGGATATAGAAAACAGTTTCCCCCATTTTGTCAGTAAGGAGTGGGTAGTTAAAATTTCCTCTGTAGTCTGAGAGACTTTCACGGACTCATAGTGAATGTTCTGGCACTTTCCCTCTTTTGAACATTTGCTTGAGTTAGAATAGTTCCAGCAAAGGGGTTGCTGTGTCCTGGAGGAAGAGAATCTATGTATTAAGTTTTTCATATTTCCTAAGCTAGATTTTGCATCATCTTGATGACCCCACATGCCATCACACCTTTGATGGAAGCAGCAGTTAATCCCACAGGAACTGTTCAACTATGAAGAAAAGAGACACTACATCTACTCTGGGCAACTATGGAAAAGATAAAACCTCAGTAGGCCGTGGCCTCTAAGGCTACAGATGAATAAATCTTGAGAGTGTAGTAAGAACATCTATCAAGTCCAATATCCTTCATGCACTTGTGACACATAAGGAAATACAGGGCTGTGGTTGCCTGTGAGTGAGCAGGATTTGAGAAGAGATTAGAATGCATGTTGCCCACTAATCTCTCACATGGTCAAGATCCCTTAAATGAAAGTCTGTGCTTCATGAGCCCTGAAGCTTTAGCGTGTCTATTTCTCCTCCAGAGTCATATTTTGTCCAGACTTTCCCTAACCGAACTGTGTTGTGCCCTAGTTTGTTTCTCACATCACTCAGAAGAGGAGGAGAAGCCCGTGGGGAAAAGCTTTGCTCGGGGCTGTAGAAAACAGATTGCAAAAAGACTCCATCTCATTCTGTTGTAGAAAATGACAGAAAGCCAAAGTCTTTTTCCCCTTCTAAGTTCAGCCACCAGAGATTGTTTTGTTTGTGTTGTAGACAGGACAGTGTATTACAAAGCTAGTGTGCGGGAAGCAGGGTGTGCTAGCTCTCTCCTTTATGGGGCCAAGCCCGATCTCCGTCCAAACCAAAACAAGCAAAGGTCCCAGAAATGTAATCTGGGGGTCAGAATCCCGCCATGGGTTCTGTCCAGCGAAGTCTCCGTTGCTCCTTACAGCATTTTTCTGGACAGTCAAGGGTATGTGTAAGTTTCCAGTCAGAGGTTCTTCTTGGCCATCCTCACACTTACTCCTCCACTCACTCTGCCCAAGGAGCTCATTCACCGCACGGCACTGGACCTTAGTTGAGAAGCTCCAGAGGAAACGGAACACTGGTCATTTTGTCTTCACTAAGTCAACCAAGGAGAAGGATCTGTTGATTTAAATCCAGTAGCAAGAAAGGTAACATCGAAAGAAATGCAGTCATAAAGAAGGTGAGAGTTCTCTGCTTGAAAGCCTTTCACAGTGGGGTGACCTCAGGCAGATGATTGATTAGGGTTGTAGGCAGAGAAAGGATCCCCACTGGCATACAATGTAGTTTGAATGAACTATGTGGAAGCCCAAAGAATATGAGTCTATAACAGGATCTTCCTAATAGCTGAGCAAAGGAACCAAGCTGGCCAGCGTTCAGTGACAAACCCTGTGGGTGGGGCTGAGTCAGAGCCTGCCTCTCTCTCTCTCTCTCTCTCTCTCTCTCTCTCTCTCTCTCTCTCCCTCTCCCTCTGTGTGTGTGTGTTTCTGTATATGTGTGTATATCTGTGTGTGGCATGTGGATACACAGGCCCTATTGTATTCTGAGAAACAAATTATACATTTCAAATCTCACTGTCTGGGGTGCCCTGTGCAGTTACATCCTGTCTAGATGTACGAAAGTGTGCTTGGTGATGAAGGACTAAAGCACCTTGCTACCAAAAGAGTCTCCATATGGAATTGTATTGAACTCTGATGGAAAAATAATGTTCTAACTACCCGAAAGCTTCAGTAGCATCCAAAGAAAGATATGCTACTTGCTGCCAGCTAAACAAAACATTCCACCTTTCAAACATAAACATTTTGTTGTGCCTAGGGGGAAGGTCTGGATCAAAGCTAACCCTGTTCTATTTCTGTTTCAAAGGTACTTCTTTCTTGGGATAATCTGTTGGGCCACTTTTCTTTTCAAATTATTTTTGCTGGTTCACTGCTAAATAAACACAGAAAAGAAGAACTAAGGAAATGCGAAGATTTAAGTTAAAACTAAATTATATCAAGGCTCACAGTGGGGATTATCTCACAAAGAAGCCTACCGACTGGGCCACCTCCAACTACCCTTTTCTTGAAGCACAGACTTGCAGAAGCATCCACAGAGTATGATCATCAATGTTGAAAGCATAGCACAGGATCTCTGCTACAGACTGGCAAGGGGCCAAACACCAGTGGTACCACTGACTACATGATTCTGGCTGCATTGCTTAACCTGACTCAACTTCCCCCTGGAATGTGTAAATGATACTCTTTCTGCTATAGGTTTATTGTGAGAACTAGCAAGTAATGTATTCAAAATAGTAGTCAGGATTCTGGCTTGCAAAATTCCCTCAATAAATGGCAGCTATTGAAGACTAAAATGTAGAACCCCCAGAATCCAAGAGAATTTCACCACTGAACGTTTTGCTGAAATAGACCATGTAAGCTTTCCATCTTTAGTGATTGCTTGGTTTACTAACAAACTATCTTTTTGTCTTGACCTGATTTATTCTACTGTAGTTTGAAAAACCAAGCCTCCCCTCTCCCTGCCTCTGTCAGTTTTGTTATCAGTTAACATCCTTTTTCTTTTTCTTCTTTTTTTTTTTTTTTTTCTGAAATCCAGAATTTCAAGAGTTGAAGGTTTTCAGTGGGACCATCCCAGAGCCAGGGCTCTCCTTCCTCTACAGCTCCACCAACCAGACTTAGCAGACCGAGGTGTTATCAGGGAGCTGTCGGGCCAAGCAAGCATGGCTTGCATGCTGCCCTATTGTCTGGGATGTCACTGCACTGGGGTCCAAGTGCTGGCACTATTAAGAGACGATCACACTTTTCCTGTGGACCAAACTACTCATAAAATAGTCTGGGTGCTGTCATCTTCTTTCATAAACTGTAAGCTCTTAATAATGATGTTGTTACCATTGATTGACAAAATGGGCTTTTCATAAACAAAACCAGGCATTTGTTATTTCTCAGCCTGTGGGTTCTTTACCTACCTCCACCTTCACACACAGGATCTCACATGCAGCACAGTCCTGCACATTTTTTTTTTCTTTTGTTTCGGTGGCATTCTCCTTTCCCCTGCTGCATCACCTGTTTCCAGTTGGATGTTTTCTAACAATGGCCCTGAGGCATTTATTTTAAACTGAATTTTCTAAGAAGGCGGTAATAGGTCTGAATAAAAGTCTAATGAATACACTTAATCCAGAGGTGATAGTAGGGTCTGATTATTGATTTCTACCCTTTCTTTTAAAGAATCTGCAGCTTATGTACAAGCTTTGTCCCAACCAGAAGGATAGTGCAAGCTCACTAGATTGTAGCATAGCCATTAAAGAAAGCACATGGTTATGTGGTTAAATAAAAGCCCCACTCAATAAATTCAGAGAGAGAGGTGGGGTGGAGAAGACAGAGAGAAGAGGAGAAGGGAGAAGAGGCTAAATAGCAGTCCTTCTAGCTCCTGACCTCCAGTGGGAGCAGCCTATCTCTGGCACTTCTGTGGGTTCCTTCTAAGCCACAATTGGTCTTAGGAGATTTATGAGAAGGGTTTTACGTTTGAAGTCGTCTCAAAGGTACCTGCATATAACAACACTTCTAATCCCCAAAGTATTATTTCAAGATTTAGTCCTTAAAAGGAACAATTTTCTTGGCTTCTGGTGTGCGTGAATATGAGTATGCATGTTCAAACCTGTGGTGTGTGCGCGTGTGTGTGTTTAGTTCTCGTGATATATGATTGAGTGTATGTGTATGTGTTATTTATCATAATATGTAATGACTCTCTGTATATATGTTATTTCTCATGATATATAATGTGTGTGTGTGTGTGTGTGTGTGACTGTTTCTTGATATACAATGAGAGTGACTCTTACAGAAATCTAGCCACAGGTGAACTGAAAACCAACACGTGGGAATTGCTGCATCTCATATATTCAGGTTGACCCCAAAACACCTGGTTGTGGTAGCCTAGTGGCTTTTTCATGTATTGACATAATTAATATTAACATCAAAAGCCATGACAACAAAGTCAGTCTGGTCAGCTGAGATGTATATGCCACCCACAAAACCTCACACATGGACATATGGACAGCTGTTAGGACCCACCATTATTTTCTCATCATTCTGTCATTAATGTCACCTTAGACTCGCCTATGGAGTCTGGGGCTCAGAGCATGGGATCCCTGCTGAGCTGGGGGCCTGTGAAAGGTCACAGCTAAGGCACAGAGTTGGTGCTCCTATTACCAAGATCGTCTTGTTTCACATTTTGTTTTAACATCTGCTCAGCCCCTCACTTCTTGCTCTCCACTCTGCCATCAATATTTGTGTTCTAATTTCAGTTGTTCTTAGGACTTGTGAACTCCATGGGCAATGTGAAGAAAATGAAGGGATATCCTTCCAGATCAAAAGCATGTGGCCATTGACACAGTTTGATTCCCACCATTCTTGAACTCCCAGAATCATTGATATCTTGACAACAAGCAGGTTGTTGGCATGACTATAACTCAGTTGCTTGATTCTAACTTGAGTTTTTCCTTTGATTTCTTTCCATCCCAACTATCACTAAGTCTTCCAATTTTCTATTTTCCAGGCTCTAAGCTATTATAGACCGATATACAAAACTAACCCTTCTGCTCCCAACTTCCTGGGACCAAGCAGTAGCTTGTGCCTCTCCTTGATCTGTCCAAGCTTAACAAATGAAGCCTTTGTGCTGAGTCTCTGACTGGAAGTTTTAGTAAGACTCAATATTGCATGGTATAGGAGAGACCTGCTCACAAATCTATGTGTTCTTCTAAGCTCTGCTGTTGAAATGTAAATAGAATTTACAGAACTGAAGCTGACGATCCAGTACTGGAAATGACTTAGGCTTCTGCAGAGTACGTACTTTCTAGAAATTTCTGGATTTGTAATTTAAGAATATTATGTAGACTACAAAGAACCCTTGTTTAGTAAGCTTTTTTGATCATCAGGCTTCAAGCTTTATATATTAAAAAAAAATTAAAATGAGTGGGTCCTGGTAAAATATTGTAGTTTTAGATGGTAACAGGTGCTTCTAATCCAAACATAACTTGAACTCAAGTAAAATTCTCTGTAGTTCTAAAAAGATGGATGTAGAGATTTCCTTAAATTAAGCTGTGATTTGGGACCCAGATGCACACTTAATTGCTAATAAATGGGAAAGCAGTGGCAGGAGAGATGAGCTGAGAAAAACTGTTGATCACGGCAAATATTTTCCAGGCGTTGTCTTCTCTGTCAGCTGTCTCGGGCAGCTGTTTATAATCAGAGAGGGACAAGTAAAAAGCTCCCAGCTTAGGAGGGCAGCTCATTGTCTGTAAAACGTCCTTCGACCCAGCTAGAGGAAAGCGGTATTTCATTCAGCCACTTGCCAGCTGTGGTCTCAGCACACAGTACTTGTGGGACTTGGGCGCCAACCCAACTGAGCACCTGTGTTTGACTCTCCTTATTTCCATGTAACTTGTGATGAGTCCTGAATGGGCAGTTTGCAGGAGAGCAAGCTTCAGTGGGTTGGTGCCCTCTTCCCTTAATTGTTGCTGTGTGCAATTCTAAAAAAAAAGGTCACCGGACACTGTTCTCAAATATATTTTCTTTCCAGGTATAAGAGTAGGATTTCTGTGGTGTGTCTATGTATCTTGGATTCCATCAGAACAGCTGGAAATTCACCACCACTAGATTTGCAGGACGATGGAGGGATGTCTTTAGGGCTCAGTTATTGTTCAAAATGTACCTGTATCCATTTGTTTGACACTATCTCAGTAGTTCTATATGCCTCATTGAGAAAAGAGAAATTCAGTTTTGGGGTTGAGCACTTTGTTTATTCCATTCTAGAAGATTCTAATAAAGTTCTAACACATTAATGGCAATTCCTAATAGTCCCCATGTTCTTAGAAATCGTTCTTAACTTTTACTGATTTCTTTCAGGTGAAAAATGATAAAAAGAGCTAGCAATCATCTCAGAATGTTAATGTAAATATTATCAATTATTAAGTTAACCTCTATGGGTTTTTCTTTCCTATATTCTAGGTGTTAAGTATTACATACCTAATCCCCATCCTGAAAGAAATACAACTTAAACGTAATTTTATCTCTGTTTTTAAAATGAAAACTCAGCAAGATAAGTAATTGCTATAAAGAGACAATAATCAGTTCATTTTGCAAGCAGAGTAAATGGTAGATGGGATGAAAGGTCAGAGTTAATGTTGACAGGAATGTCATGTGATATGGATATAGTTTGTAGTGTCAACTATTTACTACAAAGAAACAGTTTTCATTAAGAAATCCTAGCCCATTGGTTGTCAGATTGACGTGGATATTTTAGCTAATGTTATTTATTTATTTATTTATTTATTTATTTATCTATTGTCCCTGGTAAATGGCCTTTGCCTCACTTGGCTGAGTCATTTCTTTGCACATTCTCCGTTGGTCCATCCAGATGTTTCCCTTCTCAGGCAGACTGCTAAACGGTTTCCATCAGGGAGAGCTAAGTTGAGAAGCTGGTATTCCATTGCTGTGAGTTAAGCTGGGGAAAGAATTCTACCTGTTTTGAATCTGTTAGTGTGTTAAATGAGAATCCTTTCTTCATTAGATTCTTGAGAGGCTTAAAGAAGATGAAGCGCATAAAGTCACTTAATCTCATTAAGCCATGGCTGCCTCACCTATAAAATAAAATAATAATGTACCTGCTTCAGGGGTTATGGTGAGGGTTGTATGAAATAATGCTTACAACTTTTTTAACAAAGAGCTTGGCAAGCAAATTCTGGTCATGAGAGAGGGGCAACTTAAGTCCTCTACTAACCTGACATGGAAGAGGCTCCATTCTCTGGCTTCAAACCTTGGGTTTATCTTTATGTTTATGATTATATTTTCTTTTTACCAGACTTCCATTGTGAGTGGCTATTGACATGCTTTTCAATACCTTCCCTATCAATCTTGACCCTAAATCTCACATATCACAGGACGGTTGGAGCTCTGATTTTATTAATGAGGGTGAACAGAACTGAAAAGTTAGGAAAGGGCAAGAAATTCACATCAGGACCTGGGAGTCCCCATCTCCTCTACAACCCTTCCCGAAATCTCTCATTGGCTCAAATTCCTATTTAATGCTTCAAAAAAAAAAAAAAAAAAGTTAAGAAAATGGAAATTTGAAGAGGGTTTGCAAGCTACTTTCATCTTTAAGTCTATCTAAAATTCACTTTTAATATTGGGTATGAGAGAAATTTTCTCAAAGCCCACAGACTAATTCAATTCTGACAAGACTTCAAGACTTTTCAGGCTAAATTGCAAAGTAATTTAAGATCTCCTTTCAAAAAAAAATGTACCTATATTTCACACTCAAACACTCACACACTCACATGCATAATCCTTTTCAACCAAGTTGAAACTCAAGAGTTCTTTCTGTCACCTTAAAGTTGGGATTTAGTAGACCAGGACTGCGTAAGAAACTGTCCTTGACGCTGTTATCAACCTGAGTCTGATGAAAAGGCACCCCCTCATTGTATCACTTATTGAGAGACTGCTCGTTCCTTCATGGCTGTGCCAACCTTTCTAACAGGAGGATTTGGCTGGGCACAGGTCCTCCTTCCCTGGCAGATGTGGTGTAAGATAGAAAACTAGTCAGCGACCCTTCAGAGAACAGTTTCCTAGGACCATATTACCAACTCTTGAGGGCATGGGTTTCCACCACAGTACCCTGGCTAGAAAAGCTTTCATTTCTGTGTATAATCATCTCCAGCTTCAGAGATCTCAAGACTTTCTGTAGAACCCAGCTCATTTTCTTTCAGATCTAAGAATCAGGACATTTTTGAAATAGACTATGATCTAAAATATCTCCCAATGATATTTTACTTTAAGACTTTATCTGCTAGAAACAGGAGGGATGAAGTTAGTTGTTCCTCTGGGGCCACAAGTCGTTCCTCGGCAGGGTCGCCTCTGCTATGCTTACTGCAGCTGCTTCTCTGAAATCCATCAATCCTCTAGCCTCCTGTGCCTTCTTCATCTTCCTCCTCACTACCCTCATCTTCTCGGGGATCTTGCTCAGGTGTTAGCCTCCAGCTATTGAGAGATCTCGCTGCTTCCGTCTTTTGCTGTTCTGTGATGTCAATCTGTCACTTGCCTGACTTTCTATGCAGTTTTTTTGAATATTCTATACACGTCTTTCCTCTACCTCCAAGCTCTTCAGTGGCTGGGCTTGTACCCCTAGAGGAAAATCCTAACACTGGCTTGAAAGGCTTCCCAGGAGCCAGCTGCATCCCCTCGCTAGCCCTGGCTCCTACCCTGCACACTTTCCTCCAGGCATAGTGGCTTTCTTATAGCTCCTCTGACCCTCCTTGAATGTTCTGCACACAAGGCCCCAGGCATACTGGCCTCCTAGTGGTTCCTCTGCCCCTCCATGGATGCTGTGCTTCAGAGAAGAGGATCCTCTTTCCACCTCTTTTCCCTCACCACCATCTTCAGGCAGCCTTTCTGCACAGCACCTATCCACCCTCGAGTACATGCTCCCTTCCACGTAGGCCACCCTAGTTTCTGTTTAGCTGCTGTCATTTCATTGTGTATTTGTTAGCTTCACTGTACTGATGTTGTCTTCTCCATTGCAACGTAAGAACAGCTGTGTGTTGTCCCTCTTGCATTCCCAGAACTTTGAACAATGTCTGCACACAGTAGGGGTCATGGATATTTGATGGTGGAATGAATCAGTTTGGCTTGACACACAAACTCCACTTCCAGCAGAATTAGCCTTGCCTTTTCCTTTCATGGCTAACATTAGAATAGCAAGATGATATTTGTCAAGGGCCTGGGTATGATTTGGGGCTCTTAGCAAGCCACCATTAAATGACACTTCAGAGGGCAAAAGAGTTAATTAACGAGCCTCCTCTGGCACAACCCACTGTAGGGCCCTTCAGCCCTTGTGAAGGTCCCCATGGGAAAGCCATTGGGTAGAAACTCTATGCTTCTAACTCAAGCTCAGTGAACTTCTGGCCAGGACCCCTTATTATTAACACAGCTCCTCTAACCTCCCAGGGTGTCTGGAATGCCCCCAATTCCTGAAACCATTATGTTTTACAGCAGGTTCTCTTGACAGAACTTCATCAGCCTTTGGCAGAACATAAGCCCGAATAATGGGCAGGCAGATGCCAGAATGAATTCCAATG
Organism: Mus pahari; assembly: GCF_900095145.1. Taxonomy (NCBI): domain Eukaryota; kingdom Metazoa; phylum Chordata; class Mammalia; order Rodentia; family Muridae; genus Mus; species Mus pahari. The sequence continues at coordinate 88,403,518 of NC_034599.1, forward strand.
TGTACACACAATTCTTGGCCCCATAAAAATCAATTCCTTATTCATAATTAAGCAAGTTCCCTGGGAAAGGGCACGTTGGTATAGTTATTAAAAGATAAATAATAGATAAGGATCCACTTGTTTCTTGCTCTGTTCATCTTTCTTTTCTTAGTACAAAGAGCTTTAAATGTGAAGTAACAGAGTAATTAATTCTTTTCTCCTGCCTGGCCCCTGCCTGTGACTTACAAGCCCAACAAAATGGGACAGCTTCTGAGAAGGTTCATTGCCGTTCTGTGCAGTATTGCTCTTTTAAAATGTGTCCCAAAATGCAGAGTGACAACCCAACCCTAGATGGGGAGAAAATAAACTGTGAGCATCTGACGTTAAATGTCGCAAGTCACAAGAGTGCTTCTCTCATGAGCCTTTTCTCATTTTCCAGATCAGTTTAGAGACTTGCTTAAACATGCAAAAAGGCTGCATAGTAAAGAGGGCCACACCTTCCAACTGCTCAAGTCAATGAAGCAACCAGTACTAAGTGTTTGGAAGGATGCACTTGACCTCAGAGTTGTGTTGAGAGAAATTGTGTTGTCCCTTCTCACAGGAATGTTTCCTCACATAGCTGAGGGAGGGGACTCCCCTGAATCACTAGACTGCTAGTCATCTTTTAGGGGAGAAAGTTGACTCTTTCTCTAAGCATTGTCAAAGAAGGGAATTATTGGTCATAGATCCTACAAGTGTGGGGGCATGAGCACACAGAGTCTGGCGCCCTTTTTGGCCTATAGAATTAAGAGAGCAGGAGCGAGTTGGAGCAGGACCTGTAGGCTCTCTGTTTTGGTGTATTTGGGAAGCAGGCGAAATAAGACAGCAAGTGCCATGTTTCTTCACCTAGGAAATTTACCAGGAACTTTGAGGTCAAGAGCCAAAGCAAAGGCATTGAGGTCAAGCAGCCGCTGCTCGAGCCATGGGGGTAGCAGGGATATGCATATCATCTGACAGGAATATGTATAGCTGGCAGAGACGATGAGGGCTGAGTCGGTACATGAGAGGAAGGAGTTCTCAACAGAGCATCAGCTGAGATTTCTGGGAGAATAATTCAATAGGAAGCAGAGTGAGACTAGAGCATGTCACCAGAAGACCAAGACCAGGAGCCAGGCACACCCTCTGACACCCAGTACCACAGGGTACCAGCAGGGGGACCTCACTGCTACTCATCCCTTTAAACACCTTCCTGTGTGAAGAAGAGGAAGCCTGCTTTGAAGGTTGAGGTTTAAAGTTGGATTTAGGTCAGTTCAAATCAAGAAACATAATTGAGTAATAGAGTTTGACCAAGAAATCATCAACAGAACTACTGAACCAACACACAGGTGGATTCTATGTAGTACAACTAGAGCAGTAATTGAGGGCAGGGGAAGACATTTCATATTTATGTCCTAGTTAATCAAAAACTCTTATCAATGAATTAGTGCTGATAGTTTGAATTTCTTTGTTAAGGATTAAAGATTTGGCAAAAAAAAAAAAATGGAAGGTTCTTTTAAATATTTATGGCTATTTTAATCTGCTGGGGGTCCGCTCCAGCTAGAATGGGTTGAAGTGAGACCCAGTGTCAGACACGGGCCAAAAATTAATGATTTCCAGTCTTTTAATTTTTTAACTGTTCTGTGCTAAAAACCTAACTCTTTCTTACTGTTCTGTGCTTCACGAAACACTGGGAGACTTAATTCTTTATCTCTCTTATCATTTGCTTTGTAATTCTCTGTGCTTGAATAAGCACTGGAAACAACTCTTTATAAACTTACTTTATAATTCTCTGGCCATTAACATATACTGTACAGCCACAGGGAACTCACTAGGGGATTCATTGCTAACACTCCTTTCTGTTTTGCCTAGAGGCTTCTCCCTTCCCTGGTGAGGTGAGAGAGAACCTTGGAGCAATTAACTTTTATTGAACCAGGAAAAGAAAGTCACACTCATAGGGAGAAAAACTTTTATACAAGCAAATATGCACTGATACACACATTCTTACACTCATTCATACACATATTCACATTTTTCTTAGGCCCAACCATCTGTCTCATCAACTTACATACTTAGAACTCTTATACTTAAAATGCATATGTGGTTTTGGTGGTTAGAGCAGAAGCCCCTGTAAGCAGGTTTCATGGTGCAAACACCAGAGCAGAAAGAACTCACTCATTCTGGATGGAAAAATAAGCTACAACCTTCATTGCTTACAGATAGAAAAAAAACAAAACAAAACAAAAACAAACAAAAAAAACCACTTCTATCTTTTTATTGAGTATAAAAATCAAAATCAAAACAAAACCAAACCAAAATTTGTCTTTATCTGTTGTGGGAAATGTTAAAAAAAAAAAAAAGAGGGGGGGGGATTGGCACGTTCCTGCACTAGTGCTGGCCCACCAACTCTCTGAGGCTAGCCCCTGTGCCAGGTGATCTCAGCCCGCCAACTCCTGGCCCTGTGAGGCCACAAGGCTCCTGCTGGGCCATCTCAAAAATGCACCTCTCCCGCTCTCCCCCTCTCCCCTAACCCTCCCCAATCTGCAAGTTCCTCTTGCTTCCATGTAACGCTCCACACACCCCTGGTTATCCATCTCAACACCTAATTACATGGTAGAAACAAGACTCTTAAGCTTATAGTTAACTAATTAGATTTATATATCAGTTTAATCACAATTTATAAGGTGCCAATACATTAATTTCAAAGCCAATTGATAATGATAAAGCTTTAACCCAATTATTCTAACCTTTTAATAACACCATGACAGCCTCCATTCTGGTTCTCTCTCTCTCCTCCTGAGACCTCTCTTTCTGTCTCCTCAACTCCTCCTCACTCCGCCTCCCTTCTCCTGTCCAATCACAAGCCTCCCACTGCCCTAATGTGATTGGACATGGAAAATCCTGCAATACTTGTCAGTAAGAAGAAACTTGCTGTTAAGAAAACAAAACAAAACAAAACAAAAACAAACAAACAAACAAAAACCCTGTCACCTGGTCATAAGAAGCCTGTCTGCTGCTCTCTGCTCTGCTCTGCTCTGCTCTGCTCTGCTCTGCTCTGCTCTGCTGTCGCTCTGCTCTCCTGTCGCTCTGCTCTCCTGTCGCTCTGCTCTGCTCTGCTCTCCTGTTGCTCTGCTCTGCTCTGCTCTGCTCTGC
>NC_034599.1:88407354-88419854 GCF_900095145.1 Mus pahari
TGCAGCCCCCTTCAGGTATTTGGGTACTTTCTCTAGTTCCTCCATTGGGGACCCTGTGTTCCATCCAGTAGCTGGCTGTGAGCATCCATTTCGGTTAAAACAATAACTCTTATGTCTTAAGTTAGCGTGGTTTTGTCAAGAGGCAGATCATCTATCTGCTTAGTGTCTCATTAGTTTTGAGCTTTTGTATAGACAAACCGGACAATATTTTATTTTTTTGTCTGACCACCTACAATAAATTGTCTATACCCAGATATATGACCTTTAGTAATCAGATAATGATTTCACAGACAGACCAGAAAGAATGTTTACCCTGATCATAAATCTGTTTCATGCCTGCTTTTTATCTTAGTATAATTAGCTCATGACACATGAAGGTTTACAGAGCCCTAATTGTAGAGTATATTATAGAGGGCTCAAATTTTACTTGTATAAATTTAGGAATTCTATTGAATGATTATTAAGAATTATGAAATCATTAATTTGTATACATAGCATTGCTTAAAAAAAAAAAAGAGTACATCTTCATTGATCTGCAGAAAATCTGCCCAATAGGGTGGGATAATGCCCAGGAATTGTTATATTAATTTAATCATGACAGGAAAGGCATATCAGCTGCAAGAAGCAATCCTGAGATGAAGTCTCTTTGAGCCTTGCCTCTTAGATCTCACCCATCACAGATCACAGATCATTTAGAACAGTGGGCCATCTTCAGAAAAATCACCTACCTGGTAGCCTTTAGCCTATCCTAGATAGCTCCTGACATAATCATTTTAACAGAGAGAGAGAGAGAGAGAGAGAGAGAGAGAGAGAGAGAGAGAGAGAGAGAGAAATTATATCTATATCTATATCTATATACTTTATTATACTCATAGAAATTCTAAAGGGGATACACTATGTTCATTTAACACTTTTTAAAAAAAGCTTTCAAGTGACATTGATTTAACATTAACAAAAGAAATGCAAGTAGATTTAAGAGTAAAAGTGAAGAGTAGAAAGTTGTTCTAAAGAGTCACTTCTGTGGCAGGAGGACCTGCAACCTGAGGCCAGGTTGTTTCTAGGAACAACTAGTAGCTATGTATTTTAGGGAATGCAGTGAAAGAAGAATCTCAAGAATTAATGTTTTTCAAAACTCAGAGACTTGACTTAATTATAACATTTTGAGAAATGGTAATTCAGTAGGATCCAGAATGGAAGGTTATCAAAATCATGGGTGGGACCAATGCAATCCTACTTTCCTTCAAAACCATAGGCAGGACCAATGAGATCTCACTTTCCTTCAAAGTCATGGGCAGGACCAATGAGATCTCACTTTCCTTCAAAGTCATGGATGGAGCCAGTGGGATCTCACTTTCCTCACTATGTCCACTATCACTATCACACAGGGTCAAGTCTCCCTTAACATCTCTTCTTCCTTTCTTTTACTTTCATCTCCCCCTCCTCACTGCCTGTTTTTGCACCATGAATTTACTATGCCACAGAATACTCTGTACTAAATACATTGCATGTACCAAAGATTCTTATCTCTCTAGACCAGGGGATAGTCAGATAAACCTAAGCTAACGTTTTTATGGGACATCTACTTTGAAATACTTTCTTCAGAACTATTTCAGATCAGAGAGAGGGAGGGGAGGAGCAGGGAGAGAAACAGAAACAGAAAAGGAAAAAAAAAAGTTACCATTTGAAACAGGAAGGAACATTTCCCTAAGAAATGATTATCTAGATCCTTCCAGATGCCATTTTAAGAGCTTTCAAATATCGATGCATTTAATTGTCATAGCAACACTATATAGTGGGTACTGTTATAATTTTATAGAAATGGGAATACAAATAGTTTACATAAGTTGATCAAGGTCACACAGCCCGTGAGACAGAGCCAAGATCTATACCCAGATCTCAAATCCAGATACTCAATTCACCCTAGGCCACCAAGCCTTTTTCATTTCAGGACCACTGTATTCTAGACAAAAAATAAAGTCCATTATTGAGAAATAGTAGACAGAGTCTTAGTTGTGCCCATGAATCTTAAGTAGTGCACTGAAAAATAAAGACCCTTATTAGTGTTGTTCATCAAGTTACAATACTTCATTTATTTCACATTTCTTAGATGGAAGGGGCTGTGCACATTTATCTCCCAGTTTCTGCTGAGCAGTCAGTTCCTGAACAGGGTAAATCGATAACCTGGACTTATTTCCAACTTATGAAATGAATATTTAAACACTACTGGGTATTTCTGGTCATAATATTTTCGAAGCTATTGGATCTAGCTACCTCAAAACTCTAAGTGATGAGACCCGCCCTCCCTGCCCCCACACCAGATTGTGGTGTACACTGGCCTCTCTAGGTGTTCTGAGGGACAGTGCTGAACATATTAATGGAGAGTCCACTCTTCTTAACTTCTCTTGTCCTTTCAATAATTCAGCCATTGCGATTAGCACAGGGGTCAAGTCACAAGATTTGAGGTTGCTTGAACAATGACATTTCTCCCTTAGGTTGAAATTTAAAACAACATCAACAATAACAACTCTGATGTACTATCTAAATATTGAGCTGTTTCCAATTTTTAACACCCCCCCTCCAGCTGCTGCATACAATTCAAAAGTTTAGTGTCATGACTGGAAACCAGATCCCAAAGACATGCCTTTCTAGGACCAAGGATCTAAAGGATGAGTTCTCTAGAACCTCAGCAGTGCAGAGAGGGTACCTCCCTAGGAACAGCTGGCTTTTGCAAAGTCTATTTCTTGTATATCTCTCCTCCCTCCTGCCTCATTCCTCCCCTAAGTCCATGTAGCACTGATAATGAGGTTTAGCTTGAACAGAGCTTTGTGGCCTTCTTAGCCCCATGGAGGCCTCTGTCCAGCTTGCTAGGACATATTGTGCCTTGACGCATATGCTGAAGAACTCTGTGATGAACATGAGACCTGTTGAGATCCACTTTTATGACCATTTCTACAGGATGCCTTTATGGTGCCTTGTCTCTCCAAACCCACCCACTTCTGTGATTAGTTCCTTGCTAACAATCTCAAGCTCAATGTGACAAGAGGTCAACACTCTTTCTTTCTACACTGGGAAGTTAGGCTTGCTTCAAATCCTAGAACTCTGCTATCTGACAATGTGGGTATGTGCATTTCTCAGCAGGATGATGGTAATAATGGAGATAGACAATTTCATTGGGTCTTTATTTGAGTGCACATTACAAGCACACACTGAACAGCCCTCTAATCAACACTCACATAGGAATTTTATAAGTGCTTCAGAAACTCACAGTTATGGAGGAATAATATCATCTCTATTTACCAGGTGGTGGAACTGTTATGAGTATGACGACTTGCCTCAAGTCCTCCAAGAAAGAGGTGCCCAAGCTTTGACATGAGTAACAAGGCACAAGGGAGATGCTCAGCGTTGCATTGAGAATGCCAACAGTACCCACAGCATGGCTCCATCTACGCAATGCCTAATAGATATCCTATAGGGATAGTTCATTTTAAGAGTTGAGTAAGTTTTACAAGACTCTTTCACTTCTTTCTTTCTACATACTTGAGGTCATCTTATCATCCTTAGCATAGACTTGCACATGACAAGCACCAGGCTGTGTCATAGTCATACAAAGAGGAAGAAGGCCCAGGTGAGACTGAACAAGGCTTGAAATGTAGGTGAAGAAGCTAGCAGGTTTCCTTAAGGAAGCCCAAGCATCAATGCTTATACACACTGCTTCCCCCACTTACTCCTGCACACAGGAAGGTTCAGCTCCCATTCCATTTAAGCGAAGGCTCTGGTATCCAAGAAACAACTCTCTTAAGGTGAGTGCAACAATGTTGCTCAACTACTTTCACATGAGGATTATTTTTGTTTGTTTTTTTGTTTTGTGTGTTTTAATAAATAAGAAATAAAATGTTTACATTATGAACATACTAGTTATGTGATTCTATTCTCCTTTTCTTTGCCACTTTATTTGAGAAAGAAGATAGGAGGCAGTCAGGGAGGACAGCATTGACTCTCTGATATCACACACAGATTAAAGATTAAACAAAATTATAGTATAGGCATAAGATAGTGGATGTTGTGTAAGTGTGCATTCTTAAAATGGAACCACAGCCTCTGAGAAAAGCAATGCCACCCAACTTTCCCTTTGTGCGTGAATTCCTGTGCAGACTCCCTGAGTTCCAGCCATAACCACGCAGCAGCTATGTTGTGAAGGTGCCCTGAACTTGCCTGCCTCACTGCCTTTCCTTATATTCTCGTCACTGCCTGGAATAGCCTCTCCCCCTTACTGTCTGTTGATCCAACATCAAATACCATCTCCTTTAGTCTAAAACAGTGTTTCCCCTTTGTAAATGGTTTGTAGCTATCACAGCACCACCCTCGGCACCATGCATGCCATCCATCTCTTAGGATTTTCTGCTTAGAGATGGCTTCCGTGTACCAGCTGGTATTTAATTTTGTTTCCATCCTGTAGGCTTCTCCACCTGTCTCCAGCACCCTGTGTGTAATGCTTCACCCAGCATGTAGAAGGTACCTAGTGATTATATTCTGGAAAGACTTATGACTAACAAATTCAGTGGAGTATCTCCCTGGTCCAAGGGTTTATTATGCTTTTCTCTTCTAATAAGGCAAACATCACATGGAGTTGGGCAAACACAGGCTCTATCATGTCTTACTAGACAGAATTAGGACAACATCTCCCCAAAGATCATAGCTCAAATCAGTGGGGCCAGCACAATGAGTTGAGGTCAGACACAGGGAACTTTTGTTAATGTATACTTTCTCACATACATCATAAAGAAACATATTTAGCACATCATACTTACAGTTGTGTATGTGAAAGATTTCATAGGTTAATAAAAGTGAAATTGGTTTAAGGAAAAGAAAACCATAAATAATGGTATAAGGTGTCACCAGCTGATACTGTGGATATCAGGAGCAACCAGAAGAATATTTCTAGGGAGTTAGAGATGGGGAGGGGTAAAGAAATGCCAATTCAAGGGGTCGGACCCACTGCTGGCACAACCTACAGAACTTTAGATAGATAGATAGATAGATAGATAGATAGATAGATAGATAGATAGATAGATAGATAGATACTTTATTTGGAAGAAAGGAAGAAATACAGATAGACAAAAAGAAAATAAGGAAGAAAAGATGAAAGGAAGGAAGGAAGGGAGGGAGGGAGGGAGGGAGGGAGGAAGGAAGGAAGGAAGGAAGGAAGGAAGGAAGGAAGGAAGGAAGGAAGGAAGGAAAGAAGGAAGGAAGGAAGGGAGGGAGGAAGGCAGGCTTTTATTTGAAAGAAAGGAAGGATCTCCCTTTCATGCCTCTTGACAGAAATAGAGAGTTGTGGTGGTGAATGCCAAGGTAAACAGACTTCTGCTCCAGCACTAGGTTTCATCAGCCCTGGGGTTTAACACCTTCCAGGGGATTGGCAGTTACAGAGGATAAAAGGTGTGTTTGCACCATGGCTTTGCTGGAAGCCTAACACTCCACAGAAGGAGGGGTTCCTCACAGGTGGCTCCCCCTCAGGTTCATTACAGGGCTGCCTTCACCACCATTCACCTTCTTCATCCAATTAAGAGATCAAAGTAGAAATGTTGGCCTGCTTTGGAGGTTTAAAGGTACCCACAGAAATCCAAAGAACATTTAAAACTACCACCTTTCCTTACATATCTTCCTGTGGGAAGGCTGGAACCCACTTGTCCCCTCTCCTAACTAGTCTCTAGAGGCAGAGAGCCAGAGCAGAGAGTGAGCAGGCTCTAATCATCCTAGCCTAAGAGACTTTGTTCCTTTGTGGATAATCCTGTATAATCTCCATCAGCCTGTCTGCTGTGCCTTTCCCTCTCCACACAGCTACAAAGTTCTTTCACTGCCAAATTCTTCACCGTGACTAATTTTAAAGACTTGATGTTAAAATTAAAATGACGAAAAATAATTCTAAAATCAAACTTTGTTAGTCTCCTCCAATCCTTCCAGGTTCAGCACATCTGCTCATTTTAATGCTATACTAGGAGGAGGTCATAGTTCCTAAAATAGGACACACCTTGGCCCTCTTATTAGCATTCTGGGATTTAAAGCCTTCATTTAAAAAAATCAAATATAGCATCAATTACAAGAAATATCTAAGTAAGCCAACCATGATGGTTCATTCTTACAGTCTCATTTGGAAAGCTGATACAGGAGGATGTCAATGAGTTGGGGCCAGTCTGGGCTACACAGTATAACCCTGTCTCAAAACAAACAAAGAAATTAACTAAACAGACTGTCTATTGGTGGGTCACATTACTCATGGAGATCTGTCTGTTGGCACCATAAGAACTAGAAATGAGAAATGACCCTGGGTGACCACTGCTGTTTATCGCTGTGGGAGAGCAGGGCCTTCGCCTGTCCAGGGAGTTAATACTGTGGTGTTCGGCAGGCCACCAGGGCTCTTTTCCCACAGGGTGACACTGGAGAGAGAAATGTTTTGTGGCTTATGACAGGATCACGGCAGAATATTTTGTGCATGCTGTGATTTGTATCGCCCATTTGTGCACAAGCCATAAAAGTGCAGTTTTTATCAGGGACATTTGTTGAATATAGAACAGCGCTCAAGACATATGGCTACTAAATAATTCACAGTTATCTATCTTCTCAGCAGATCCCATATACACCTACCATGTTTTAATGCCTAGTTTGCTCAGAAACAATATTCTTTACGGTTCTCCCTATATAAAAATGTTTACTGACTGGCAGTACTATATGGATACCATGAGATCGGGCTGGAAGACAAGGAATGCTTGCTGCTTTCTTGGCCTCTTTCCTTCTCCATTGGTTGATCTCACCAGCACCCAGCCTCATGGGAAAGTGTGCTTCTCCCAGAAGGTGGTATGCAATTCTGACTGTCACTGACTAAGCCTTTCTCTTGTCTTTTCAGCTCTATATCCATCTATAGTCCCAAGGAGAACCCCAACGCGTTTGACACGGCAGCGTTCTTCCAATCTGTGGGCAATTTCCTAGGGATCTTTGCCGGCTCCTTTGCAATGGGCTCCGCATATGCAGTTGTCACCGCACTGATATCCTTTGCTGTTATGTGGAATCTGGGGACAGTGCAGAGCAGCCAGCATGCATGAAATGTTGCTGAAGCTGAACGACCCTCCTCTGCAGCTTCAATTCAATACAACACTGCTGAGCCCATTCCAGTGCTGTGCGATCCCATGAGGCACTGGATCAGTAGCAGTGGTACAGGAAGCAGGTTCTTCCTCTATCCACAGCCAAACCTACCACGGTTGAGAATGCCTTCTCTTAGACAGCCTTGGAAACATTGCCACCCGTGGAAAGTTTCGGGCTTAGGACATCAAGACTGAGTACAGGAAGGTAAAGAGAAAGGATGGGAGATACAGGTGAAAAACAGAATAGCACCAAGTACAGTTGATAAGGCGAGTGCACTCTGCTGGTGGTCTGCAGCTGATAGGGTAAGCCAGGACAACGACCAGACCAATAGGGTTTAAAACGCTTCCCAATTGTATTGTGGGGATGGGGAGTGAAGAAATGATGGCTGCTACATGTGGGTTTCTTTTGTGTCTTAATCATTAGATGAGAGCTATGGCAGAGGTCACATTGCTGCCTGCACTAGAATAGATGGTGGGAACATGGACTGAGGGTGTAGCATGTGCCAGGGCTTCCACAGGCTCCTCCTTATTTGAATCTATCTTGTAGCATTTATACCCTCTCTTTACACAGGAGATTAAGGAGGTAAGGGGCCTCCCATACTACCTCTGGGTCCCTTAATAGGAACAATGAACATGATGATAATACTATCACTTAGGATTTACTTGGAACTTCGTCACCCCTCTAATAACCTAAGAGGTTTATTTTTTTATCTTTGAACAATGATTCTGGAAGGTAGACCCTGTATGTACAGCTGAAGAATCTCCAACAATTAAACAATTTGATTGTGGCCATACAGCTCGGGTGTTTCAGGCCTGGGATTCCAAAGCAGGCTTTTTATTCTGATAGCGCAGACTAGGTGGGAAAGTTGAAATCAGACCTCCACCCTCGCCCCCCAGGCTGTGGAGCAGAATGTGTGGCCACAGAACTGAACAGGCTGATAAGGAAAGGGGACAGTCATGAAGGCCAGAAGTCTGCTGGGGGTCAGGTCACATCTGTAAGAAAGCATAGAAGCAGATGTGACAAGGACCAATGGAAAGTCCTCCAGGACAGTGCTGGGGCCAATTGCTTGGCACTTGGTGGCTTTAAGGCTCTATAGACAGGCTATGGGGGGGAGACAGGTGTACACAGCTGTCTGTCTACCCCTAACCTGGCCATCTTGTCAGTCAATAGTGAGGCAGTCTCTTCAGGCCAGGCCTTCAGGCTCTAGACTTAGATTTTAACTCAGAACTAATGACTTCTTGGAGAAGGTTGAAGGAAGAGATGTTTTATAGCTTATTTAGATACAGAGCTAATCTGATAACCAAGAAAGTGTTAACGCCCCACCCCCACCCCCAAAAAAACCTAGTAAGGATTGATTGAACACCTCTGAGGCGCTGCAAAGCGTTCCTCTTAAGTAACAAAGGGGGTGTGGGGTGTGGGAAAGGACCCAGGTAAGCCCATGCTTCACTCCACGTAAAGTCACATCCAGTTCTTTAAAGATGCATAGTGCATGTTATGGAGGGGAAAAAGCCTGACCTTTGACCTCTGGGATGGAATATTTATGTTCAGTCCTTGGCTTGACCTCACACACCTTCCAAGAAGGGTGTTTTACCCAAAGAACTTGACCTAAGCTACTAACAGAGATTTCTCCATAGCCCTCAGTATGTGACAGTGCTGTTCTGAGTCTATCATTCTATACAAGAGCACGTGGCAATGAGCAGACAGATAATACCCTCATCCAATTTCCCCTCAGAGAATTGGAGGTACCAAGTGGGCTAGGTCTATGACTACCAGAGCACAGAATTTTGACTCCTACCATTCTGATCCTTGGTATTCTGGTTTTCTAAAACTTAACAAATCATTGTCCACATACCCATCCCATTTCTCTCTCTAAACTTGAGGGGAGATGTATTATTCTTATTGCCAAGTCACATGGGACAGAAGTGAGGACGAGGCTAGTACCCTGCTTGCTTGTCACAGACTCAGTGTGTGTGGTCAAGCCAAGAACTGAACACAAATATTCCACCCCAGAAGTCAAAGGTCAGACTTTCTCTCCATAACATCCACTATCTTTTAATGTCGAATAGGTTTCATTATTTTCTTCTAAAAGCATTAGATTACAAGCCAATCATAGCTCATTAATTTTTTTAGAGCATTTTGTGCCTAGTAAACATGCTAGCAAAAATGAAAACTTCCCATCATTGCAGACTCTTAACTATCTCCCCATTACCCATTCTCTGCCCAGATTGGGTCAGCATCTTTTATTTATTTATTTTATTTTCCTAATTTAGAATTTACAGATTATTGCCCAAGTATCGCCTTTGTCAAAATGAATCCATTTTTTTTTTTGCCAAAGATTATTTTATTTGACTTAAAAATCAAAATATTTCTCCTCCATCTATTTGTACTAGGAGAGGATGAGCTGTCCCCTGCTCATGATGAATAACTGCCTTCCCTGCTCTATTTCCAGCCCTAGGGGAGAGGGTTCCACAGAGGGCCTGCATCAGGCTACATCCTAGGGTCTACTACCATCACCTCCTCTAAGAGACTCTTCTGATTCCGAGGCACAATCTTTCCCTTGCCCTTCCTCTATCTGCCAGTGTTTCTGAAGTGACACTCCAGGGGCCAAACCACATTCAGGAGATTTCATACCCACAGCCTGCTGGTATACAGTCTTAGTAGAGACTCTTTGAAAAAAAAAAAAAAAAAAAAAAAAAAAACCTGAATGTTTTGTGGGTGTGTTCATCCTGCAGAGGAGCACGGACATCACACTAACTCCTTGAGGCCTGGGTGCTACCCCTATTCAGATAGGAATAAACAGACTTTGGCTCTGCAACTTTCATTGCCAAGTCCATTCCTCTTAGGCAACAAGGAGATTGAGTTATAAAAACAGTTGTTGTTTTCCTTAACACGCCTTGTCACTTGACCAAATTTACCAAGCTCCATGAGTTCCCCATGCTGGAGACAGGCCTGTTTTTCCTCCTTTCTTGGAGTGCCTTCCTGTCTGCAGAGGCTGCCGGCTTAACAGGTCAGTGCTTCATGCTGCAGGGTGAGCAAGGCCTGTGAATGTGGATTGTTGTGTGTGTCTCGGTGTGGAACCTTCCCAGCCCAGCAAGAGAGGGAATGAAGTCTCTCTTAAATAGTGAATTGAATGGATTCTATCAAAATCAGCCTCTGCCAGGCTCCCTGGGGAGAAATAATAAAAAATAATTCATCCACTTTGTGCAGAATAGTTTAACAGGATGATTTCAAAATGTTCTTGTCTTCCTTTTGGACAGGAGGGGATGGTGAAAGGGACTGGCCGATAGTTATGATGGATGACGTGATAAATGAAAGGCTACATGCACTGTGAACACACACACACATCCAGCCTCACTAGGGAGAAAGAAGTCAGTGGCTTCTGGCACCCAGCAGCAGGCTCTGGTGTGAGCAGCATCTCCAGAGAGTGCACATCTCACACACATCAGTGTCTGTAATCTTTGCACATCTGCCTGGTCAAGTGAGAACACCAAATGCCAGTGGGTAGCTTTACAGTCTAGTGTCACATATGGCAGAAAGTCTACAGAGCCCTCCGAGGTTGAATAGTTGATCTAGGGAAAACTGTCTTAAGACTCATGGGCTTTAGATTCTTTCCTATGGATTCCTCAACCAAACTGTTGGTCTGTCCCTGTGGGGGTTGTACTGGGGTAGCTGTACCAACTTGTGCTTCTCATGTATGAGAGTCACCAGAGCTCTTCAGCCTGCCTCTGCTTCTCTAATGCTTCAGTACCGGGCACATACTTACCTACCACATTTTAACTGTCAAGAAATCTGTGGGACTCATTACAACACCATTACCAATAGTAAAAATCTGTGTCCTTGGGATATTTTCAATCTAATAGATGAATAACCTAAGCAACAATTAAAATGGACACTCACTGAGGATGCTCCACAAACCACTGTCCCAGATGATTTTAACCTACAGAAAGACTCAAAGCTAAGAAGTGTCCCAGTCCACTGTATGATGAGTTGTGAGGTTCAAAGCTAGAAACTTCAAATCCAAACTCTTAGGCAGTCCCATGACAAATGAGCCTCCCCTGTGGCAGACCAGGCTGACCTCCAACAGAGGGTCACTGGGTCCCAGGAGCCTGCCTTGTCCATTGGTCATCTCTGGCCTGTTACTGCATATCATTTTAGCATGATGACCAGTTGATAAACTGACCTGAAACACTGCGAAGTCTCATAGGCCCTGTATCCCCACAGGCTTCTAGCCAGAAATCTGCCTTAAAAGTTCTCATGATATTCAAATCAAGGTGTCACCACTGGATGCCACCTTCCTGGGCACTTTATCCAAATTATTGCAATGAAAAGACTGTTATGTTTATATGTTGTCATGGTACTAAGGAGTTTGCTGAAGTGCTGTGCATTTGGGGCCTACAATAGATTATATATCATTTAAGTGAAATGATCCCTTACATCACAGTTACTCAAAAACATTGTTTCCCCTTTCTTCTGTGCCTTGTTCTATAGCTAACTTGTAAAGTTATCTACATTACGCCAACTGGAAGAATAACTATTTACCTTCTAGGAAGATTAGGTAGTATATTCTAATATAGACATGCACATGAGCGCACACACACATAGACACACACACACACACCTAAAACATGTACATCTCTATGATTGAAGATTTTCTATTTCAGAGTCTATTCAACTATATCTTGCTCTAGAAAGTACATCTAAGGTCAGAGGCCACAGGAATATGTATGGTGGAAGGAATCGTCCCTTGCTCTTTTATCAAACTCCTCAACCTGCATGTCATGGGACCTCTTAGTTAAAGATAAACATTCATGTTCTGGGATAGAGTTTTTCTACAAAATTAGACGGCTGTGTGTTGCTATAGTTTGGCAATAAGCATGACTCTGAGCTCTCTGGAACTCTTACTGGATGCCTAAGGACCTCACAGATGGACAATAGCAGGTATGGGCTTTGGTAGTAGGAAGACCCCAGTGTCTATGACTGCACCCATCAGCAGGCTTTCCTGAGCAGTACTCCAGACTGAGGCAATATGCCTAAGAGACATTTGATTCAGACCAAGCTAGCTATGAGCATTTCCTACTGCCAAAGACCAAGGCTGGAAGGTCCAAATCACTTACGTGTTTATTTGTTATTTAATCCTTGCCAATTTCCAAACTGGATTTGTAACAACTCATAATACCAGCCATGCACATCATGGGGCCTCCTAGTTGAGAATAAACATTCATATTCTGGGATAGAGTTTTTCTGAAAAATTAGGTGGCTGTGTGTTGCTATAGTTTGGCAATGGGTATGTCTCTGAGCCCTCTGCTAGCCAAAGTCAGAAGAGAACATGTTAACTAACTCAGGACTAAAACAGCCCTGTCAAA
>NC_034599.1:88424854-88464268 GCF_900095145.1 Mus pahari
GGAAAGGTGATTTGAAAATTTATTTTTATAATCTCTTTCCCAGCTGAGACTTTGGGGGTCCAGTTTTTGCCAGAAGCAAACTTTCAGGACTGTCATTAAATACCAACGTGAATGATTTCTAATGGCCACACTGACGCGGTGTCTAGTGATTCCCTGCTCCTAGACTCGGCTAGAAGAAATTCATCTTCCATTTTTAGATTCCCAGGGCCTATTTTATAGCCACGGAGAAAGGAGGGAGGGCATTGGCATACCTCACTCTCTCACACAAAATTTAAACAATCTAGTGCACTATTTATTCAGCTTAGAATGGTTTCTAAGAAAATAAACTTGTAAAATATGAAGGAAACCAGCTCTGATTGCTAAGGGAAACTGGGGGACTTTGAAATCTGAGCCTAGACAGTAAAGGTTCTGGGACAGATAAATAGGTAAACAACCATACAAAGGTTAATGCTAGTCCTGATCTGGTCCATTCACTGAGAGAGCTGACCAAGAGGTGCAACAAAGATGCTCTGGGCACATCCAGGGAAACCAACAGTGAAGCCATGTCTGTCCTATCACCCGCATGTCCCTGTTGGTCTGAGGCCTCAGGCCCTAATTCTGCTGCCTGGTGAGGAAGAGGTGACAGATGTCAGGTAAGTTCCTGAAAGGCTTTTGTGGAGTGAAGAGGGAAGCTGGGGGAAGTCTCTTCTCTTTCACAATAGCCCAAGAAAACAGATCTCCAGCCGCAGCAACTTCCCCTGCCATGTTAAGATTTCGCTTGATCTCTGTGACTGGGCTTGTTGATTCTCATCCTTACCTTCTCACAGACTGGCAAAGAGGGGTTGAAAAGTTATTTAAAAAAAAAAAAAAAAAAAAAAGCTTTTCGCTTAGAAATGAATGTGTTCCGTTTGGCTTGCACCTGACATATTGTGTGACTGGACTGAGATGTCATATTTATGTTGCTCTGTAACTAAAGCAAATTGCCATGAGGGCCTTAATTTGAACTGATTTTAAAAACAAATCTGTCTCGCACCTCTTGGCTCAACACTACTCTTGATTTCACACTGACAGGACCATCTATACATCAGGTAGACAAGACTCCTGACAGATAAATAACAGTGTTTACCAAGAGGCTCAAAATGTTAGGCCTCCGGGCTGCAGGAACAAGTACCCATGGTTCCCAAAGAGACTAGTTACTGATACACCAAAGCAAGGAGAAGCATACCACAGTGCAGGCTCAGTAAACAGGTAGAGCACGCTTCTTTTCCAGATGCAGCTCATCAACCCACGTCTGCACTTTCTTGAACCAAATTGCCCTTCATATCAATATCCAAACCACCTGTATGAGTAACTGAAGTCATAGATAATCTTACCCTGACCTCTTCGCTGTGAGTCGTCTCAGGGAGTACCTCAGAGTGTCAGGAGGCAGAGTGAAAAAAAAGATGAAATGAAATTAGTTCTCAGGCACTATATTCTGCACGGAAGTATAAAAATTGTCATACTGTGACACAAATAGCCAACATACAGGTGATGGAAGAAAAGGGAGTCAAAGATATTTTCGGATGCGTACTTCAGTGGCCTCTTTCACTAAGACAGGATGGGGAAGGACACTCTCAATTTCTTTTCCGGGTGCTATGATTAAATACTCTGAAAGAAGCAATTTAAGGAAGGAAGGAGTTAGTTTAGCTCCCAGTTCAAGGTACAGTCCACTACAGTGGGGAAGTTAAAGCGGCAGGAGCTTGAAACAGCTGGTCACATGACACCTACAGGCAGAAGGCTAAAATGATGAAGGCACACTAGTGCTCAGCATGCTTTCTCTATCTCATGGAACCCAGGAGCTCCTGCCAGGCAGTGGTCCCACCTAGTCAGGCAGGTCTTCAAACATCAATTAATACTACCAAGATAACCACTAGAGCCATTCCTGGCAGCCTGGCTTCCAGATGATTCTAGATTCTGTAAGATTAGCAATTGTCACTGACTCTCACTGACAACAATTAGGTGACTTAAAGACCTACCCATGTGGAACAGTCACTTGGGAAGGTACAACTCCAGTTAATAGGTGTGATTACTGATTAGAAATTCCAGCTATCCGGCTATAACAGTGTTCATTGAATCTAAGGAAATGGACAGGCAGGTGAGCTTTGGCTGATAAATTACCAAAACCTTAGGCAAAATGTCAGGAATCTAAGAAAAAAGTAAAACAAAAAGAGTTCTCGTCTCCTCCCCTAATCTTCAAGTTAAACTGTAAAAAGTAGTGACACAAGTAAGAATTTTCTTACATAGAGAGTCAGGGGTCTGGGGGTCTGGGGGGGGTGCTTAGAAGAAATTTGAAAACTGCAACGTGAAATAATTCTGAAATGCATATTCTGCCAGTGCCAGAGAAGTCGGGAATGAGAACCTAGGTTCATGCTGTTCTCCCTCTTAAGTTCCACAGAGTCCCGACCAATCTACCAGCTACCCAGCTGCCAAGCATGGGGAACGAGACAGTGAGTGCACACTCTGGAAACTTAGATTCCTTCATATTCCCTGAAGGAGTTTTCCATCCTGTTAAATCTTTGACTTCCAGTTCCAAGTCCTCTCTCAGTCGTAGCAGCAAACCTGTCAGAATGGCTTCTTTTATGAGTTCAGTGAAGAACTGCATAGCCTGAAAAATAACCCATCAACCTTGAGACCCTCGGAGTACGGTGGAAGAATGAGACACATTGTTTTATTTTGCTTACACTCTTTCTGTGTTCCAGTAATATAATCAATACTTCCTGTCTAAAAATGCAATATTCTCCAACCTCATAAACCCCTCAAGTCTGCATTTAATGTTAAAAAAAAAAAATCATGCTCCGTGTGTCAGACATTTATTTCTACGCTTCCCTATCTCAAGCCTTTATCGACTTCTAATGAGAAAAGGATGGGGCATAATGTTATCACTGGCTGAGTGTATAGGTGATAATGGACTTGAATAAAACAGTTGAATATAAGGGAAAAAATAGACCCCACTACTAATCAATCCTCATAAAACATTTATTTGCCTGTAAGGATATAAATCATCATCCAGGTTCTCTTTTCAAAGTAAATAAGCATTTCCTTAGATAGAGAAGAATTAATTTGAGAAACAAGCATTTGAGTCCCTAGTGTCTTCTTGAAATTATT
Organism: Mus pahari; assembly: GCF_900095145.1. NCBI lineage: Eukaryota > Metazoa > Chordata > Mammalia > Rodentia > Muridae > Mus > Mus pahari. The sequence continues at coordinate 88,427,978 of NC_034599.1, forward strand.
ATGGGTTGGAGACAGTACAGAGAGACAAGCAGTGGACATATGTCCTGAGGATGAGGAGGTAGTCAGAAGGTCCCTATATGCATCTGTAGGGCCCTGTGCACTCCTTCCATCCCATCTTCCACAGTCCTTGTCACAATGTAAGGACCACAGTCCTAACGCAGACTCTTTAAGTTAAAGATGCTCAGGAAGTTACTACCTACAAAAGTGCTTGCTAAATTTTCTGACTCTTAAAGACTAAAATATAAATAAGTCTATCATATGCCACATAGTTTCATTTCTTGTTCAGTTCTTATATTTCTTAACATTACACAAACATGCTTGTAAAAATTATGAAATCCTCACATTTTCCTCCAACTTTTAGTTGTCTTATCCCAATGTAAAACCACAACTGCAGAGAATCCTTCTGAATTTACTGAGAAGACAATGGGATTTAGTGGAATGCAATTAATCTAAGTTGAACCAATCATCCAATTTGTTCAATGTCTGAACAACCACCTAAAGGCCCCAGGCCTCTTCATTCCCAATGTAGTATTACTCATTTTACATAATTTAGTTACAGGATCATGGACCTTGATCATGTAAGCAAGCAAATTGATCTGGAGGTCTCTGAGGGGGTCCAGAATATAAGTAACAGAGGATGGTGTAAATAGTGTTTGGTTATTCAAAAGGCAGCAATTGGTGCATGGAAACTGACCTCTCTGGAAATAATTTACATACCAACAGTATCATTATTTTTACCAAATAGCTGTGTTCTGAATTTCCTTGCCAGTGAATTTGAACTGAACTGTGTGCTTTGTGGTTTCTCAAAATGGTTCTTTTAACTAGTGTCTCAAAGTGTTGGTTCTAATTTTTGTTCAAGATTGCATAAATGAGTCCCTGTGGCCAAGCCTTTTATGACCTTGCCCACCACTGGAACCTCAGTGGGCAGATGCTGAAAGGCGATTCTGTGCACAAACATGAGTCAGACATTCTTACTTTCTCTAAACTGCTTCCTGATTTCCTCCAGAGTTGCATTTAATGGCTGCTTGTTTTTCCAAAGGTAATATAAATAGAATAAACATATTTTATATAATACAAAATGAAGAACATTTTTCCCTTTTTATTTTCTTGCTTATTTGAGAATTTCATTCAATATATTTTAATCACATTCCCTCTATCCCCCAACTTTTCCTAGATCCTCCGTCAAACCCTTACCTGCCCAACGTTGTGTCTTCTTTTTTTAAAACCTTGGATTCCAATTTGTGCTGCCCATATATTCTTGAATGTGTAGCCTTCTACTAGAGCATTCTTAAAGAAAATGCACCCCCCAACCCCAACTCCCGCTCCTGGCAGCATTCAATTGCCAATATCTCCTCATGCAGTTGTGGGACTTGGTGCCCATCTCTCCTTTCCATGCTAGACTTTTGTATGGCTTTAGCTGGCATAGGTCTCTTGCATCACATCAACCACTGTAAGTTCACGCATGCAGCTGCCCTGCTGTGTTCAGGAAAAGACTGAACCTTGTAGTTATCTGCGCCTCTTTCAGCCCTTGAGCTTTGAGAGGAGGGGTTGGGAGATACACATTCCATTTAGGGGTGAGAAATATGCAGTTTCTTATTCTCTGCACCTTGACCAGTTGTGGGTCTGTGTGTTAATTATGACCTACTGCAAATAAAAGCTTCTCTGATAAGGGTTTATATGCACATTAATATAGGCTTATGAAGATAAGTCACTAGGAGTCACTTTAATAGTATGTCCATTTAGCAGCATAATAGTACCAGGTTGTCCCCTAGAGCTTATGACCTGTCTAGGAATGGGTTTCATCTTGTAGAGCAGGCTTAAATCAAATCAGAGAGTGATTGGTTATGGCCATTATGTTCATACCACTGTTGCCCCAGTGAGCATGTATTGTTAGATCAGTCGATGTCGTAGCTCCCAGAGTTCATAGCTGGATAAGACAGATGATTCCTTTCTCCTCCAGTAGGATGCACACATAGTACCTTCTAAGACTATGAAAGCTAGTCAGTGCAGATAAAGCTTCCAGGTCAGTATCAGCTTGATTTCTCTAAGCTCCATGATGCAGAGATTCATAGGCTGTCTTCAGAAACAGGGTCTAACTATAAAATCAGCAACATTGGCACTAGTCTGTAATGTTTAGAGGTCTATAGGACTCACAGAGCAAACAGCCCAAAAGAGGTTATCCCATTCCAGAGCCCCCCCTCTGCCCCCCTTTACCCTGCCTGATCCCCAACCTGGCTTTAACCCTTCCTGTTCCATGATACCCCTTTCATCTTTATATCACTGGGTTTTACCCCATTCTCTTGAAATCCCTTTACTAATTGCCTAACCTCTATGGGTATTCCCAACAGAGCACACATACCTGAAAATTCAAATCTAACACCAGCAAATAAGAGATATATGTGACATTTATCTTTCTGAGTTAATGTCTTGCTCATTATAAAATTTCCTCCAAATAATTTTGTTTTTATCCCTTGGATTTTGACCTAGAGTAGACACTTAGTGAGTTGTTTTCAGTTTCATCCACTTACCCACAAGTTTTCTTTTTCTGAGCAGCTGAGTAATATAGTCCATTGTGTAAATAGACCATGTTTTCCTTACCCATTCTTCAGTTGATGGGCATCTAGACTGTTTCCATATCCAGCTATTGTGGATAGAGCAACCATGAACTGTCTGGTTGGATTATTAAGAGTAAGAAATGTCTTCTTAACCTCTTTTCATCGTTCCAGTAATGGGGTGGGGGGTGGCAATACGGCAACAAATGACCTCTAAGGGCATAGAATGTACTAAGCACATATGTCTTGTCACATCATTCAGTGGAAACAATTGTATTCATCCTTTGAATGAGTTTCTCTAACTTATTCTTCCCCTTCGTGTCTGCTTCATTTCTTCTACTTCTAATACTCATGGGAATACTTTATATTTGCTGAATTTTATTAATATGCTTAGTTGGGAAAGCAGCTTAATGTACAGAATATTCCTTTATGCTTAGAACAAACCTGAGAAACATTTCAGTGCTATCCAAATGTGAAAGCTGAATCTTCAAGATGTGAAGTCATTGGCCAATACCACTGGTGGGGAGCAGACAGAATACTGAAGTAATGGATGTTGTTGATATGTATATTGTCATGCCAAGGACCCCAATGCCTCAGACCCAATGAAATGACAAAGCCTTACTCTAGTTCATGTGGGAATGTTGAGAGAATCAACCACAGGTTCCTCATTCCAAATGTTGACCCCTCTAAGACTGCTTCCCTATAAAACGTCCCAGCTGAGATTAGCTAGCCCTTCTTTCATATGATGTTCATAATAAACAGTTTCCCGGTTGCAAGTGTAGAAGGCGTTCTTTATTAAAGAAAAGACAGACTACCAAACCACAGCTTTTCTGTATGTGTACCTGTCATCCCTGCATTCTCACTCTGTCCTCATTAAGTTCCCCAATCCAAGCTATGCTGGACCTGGCAAACACTCATTTTCTAACCATATTCAGAAACAGATAATAAAAACCTGGGCAAGACCCAAACCTGAGGTCCTCTGGGCTCCTGATAGGCATGGAGCAAGCATTCTTTTCCATTCTATGTTTTACTCACCATCGGCATCAGTAGATGCTAGCTGATTTTTATTATATTTATTTATGCCTAACTTTGTAAAGGTAACAGTCCACTTACTATCAATCTTTCTTTTAATAATAAGCTCTGTATAAAGCTATGAAATTTCCTCCAAATAATTTTGGCTTTTTTCTGTTGGTTTTGACATAGAGTATACGCTTCATGATATTTATTTCTCAGAAAGTTATTATAACTTTAATATTATTTAATATTATAATTTTCCTAATATGATTTCATCTTCAACTTCAGCCTCATTAAGAAAAGTCTACTTCAAAATACCTAATGAGCACATTTAGTTGCCTATGTCATTTTGTTAATCTCTGAACCTATGACACTTTGATAAAAATGACATGATAATTTTATAGCAATTAAATGATAGGCATTGTTTCCTTTCTTCGGAGGGGAAATTTTACTGAGCTATTAGATGGTAAAATATATTGTTAACTTACTCTGTGTAAGTAATTTTTTAACTCACTAGTGTTGCTTCTTTTAAGAAAAAAGAAAAAAGTCCTACATGATAATTGTTCTCTGAAACAAAAATTTATTTTATAGAACCATGTTGATTCAGAAAAGCTAGAGAAGGAGAAACAGAAAAAAAAATATGATTTAAAATTCCGTTAACATTAGCAAGAAACATTGATTAAAAATAAGAAATAAAGGGGGGAAACAAAAGTAATGTGTTGTCCCCACCCAAGAATCAAGAACAAGGCAGGGGTCTCATCTGAGGGTTACCCAAGGTTAAGACCAAGCTGCAGCAAAAGTGAATTTACCTTGGTTAAAGCTTGCTTCTTGAAGTTCAGTGTAAGGACCAGAATATCTCCTGACAGTATAAAAATGTAGAGTTTGGGGCCTTACTCCAAAATTACTGTATTTTAGTAAGATACCTTGTACTTGCTGATCAGGAATTAACTAACTGTGTTTGGTTGAATTCCAGAAATTCTCCTGTCTAATGCAGATTCTTAAGCCATAATAGAACTTCCAGAAGGGGTAGGGGGTCTTCTTGTGTTTAAAGAGGACAATGACAGGTGTGACAACATATTTCAGGACAGGCAGCAGGAGGGGTGAGAAACAACAGTACTCACACTCAGAAAAGAGGGTGCGGGTTCCTCTGTCCTTGGCATAGACATAGCAACAGTCCCCATTCTCCTTGTCTCTTTTTTTTTCATAAAGCAGTTTTTTTTTTTTACAGTTCTAATCCACAAGCAATCAGCTTCTTTAAACAAGATTATTCAATTTCATTTTTGATTAAAATACACTTATAACCTCCCCCCAGTCCCTCTCTCTCCAACCTCTCTCATACCCACTTCCCACTAAAATATATACCTTTTTCTTTAACTATTAGATACACACATACATGTACATATATATGATAATATTATACATAATATACATAGTGATGTTATATGATAATATAATTTAAATACATATAATAATATATTTGCATATAGTATAAATTGATATATTAATTCTGGAGGGTTGATGAAATGTGTTTAGGAATGAGTAAAGCATAGAACTCAAGTATATCTACCTTCCACATGATGAAAAAGAGTCCTTTCTCTAGTGGAAGATGACCATTAGCCTGAACATATCCAAGGATGAGAATGTTCATACTCCGTGGTGGAGTAACACATATGCTCTGCAAAGGCCATGGGACTGGACATAAGAAGACATGCCCAGGTCTGAGCTGTCCCATGTCTGTGGTCCTTGTTCTAATCTCTTTCTAGTCCTAAGCCACTTCTTCCTGTCGCAAACCCCTGATGCAATTCCTATTCCAATCTTATAGAGAACTGAAAAAGAGAATAAGTCTAGGGCTCTAGGATGTAATGTCTCCTCTGCCTTGATGTCTTCATAGCCCCAGTTCTAAAGGGGAAGATGCAAGCTGATACTGTTTCTAAATGGCAAGCATGTTGTTGCAGATAGCAAATGTGAACATCAGGACTAGGCAGCACTATGAGAAACACATACAGGAAGTGTGAGCTGGGGCTCTGAGGCCCTGGCCCTGACTGAAGTCACTGCCTGGCTGCCCTTTCTTTCTCTGAGAGGTGTGTAAAGCTGGCCTGCAGATGCTATAAAAGGCAGATGGTGAGGTGGGGAGGGAGGAGGGACATGCCTGCAGAAGTGGGGGGAAAACCACTGGTAAAGGTGCAGCCAAGCAGAAAGCAGAGCAGAGAACAGGAGACGGGGGTCCTCTGTCCTCCTCTGGTTTGCTAGCCCACCCCCCTGGGGCTACACCCTGGCAGAAGCAGACAGCACCCACAGGAGAGTGTGGCATGTGATCTCTGGAGCCGGGATCATTGTCAAGAAGGAAGGTGGATTCAGAGCTAAGCCACTGATTGGTGGCTGGCACAAAGAGCCCTTGGCCTCTGGTCTCTTACTTGTGGCTGTCTGAAACAGAGCTAAATTTAAGGCTGCTGTGCAGAGCCCTACACAACAGTAACACAAAAACTGCCTAGGTTACAAATAAAATGTGCATTAGCAAACAGAAAATTGTCCACTCTTAATCTGTTCTACGATGGGACTTTTTTATGGATAATAGAGTTCCCCCTTGCTTGTGGGACATGGTGGAAGATCCCACTTGTGCCTGAGTCCTGGACATTGCCTAACCTGCTAGGCATAGTAGGAGATTAGTAACAACAAATACAAACCAAGTAGACAATTAAAACAATAAGCTAAAATAAACGCTATTTTAAGCAGAAGCATTTCTGGAATTTTCCATCAAATATTTTCAGATCAGAATGGATTGCAGTCAACCGAAAGCATAATGTGAAACTTCCAATAAGAAGGGGTGGCTGAGGTGGTAGAGAAGACGGTTTCAAAGTGTGTTTGTTTCATAAAAGTCATTCTAATCATAGTAATTTATGTGATTTAATTAATTACCAGCCTATAGAATTATGATCATGTATGCTGGTAGTAAAGGCCAAATCAACTTTGTTGCTTTACTTTAATTACAACAGCAAGCTTCTGATCACATGACCTTCATGGCTTGTCATGCATACGATGTAGCCATACACACCATTCTGAACATATTTAGTAGGGACATTGTGTGTTTGTGTTCCACAGGAGGCAAGGAAATGAAAGACAGTGGAGTGATAGAAAACCCTGCTCAGAGAATGAGGGGAGACAGCTCGGATGTGTAATCCCCATATCACCTATTGTCCTCCCTGGAATATCAGAAATGACAGCTTTCAGATAGATAGGGATCTCTTCAAACCATGCATAGATGGCCTAACGTAGGGAGAAAAGCAAAGAAAGTTGGGGGGAAAATTGCATCTCATCTGTCACTTCCAAGGTGACCAAGGTGACTTTGGTCCCTCATCCATTCCACAGAGAGAAATATTCAGTTATTTGCCAACAGCACTCACAAGTTCCTGGTGCTTCTTTAAGGATTAGTGTGGCCAGAGATAAGCTCTGTTTCTGTGAAGAAGGCAGAAAAACCTACAAGGGCACAAACTGTTGTGTGACAGTAGAAAACATGGAGCTGGGGAAAGAGAAGGGTCGAGAATGATGAAATGGTCACTTTTACAAAGTGGTTAGGGACAGTTTGTTTATGTGACATCTGAAGAGATGCCCTGTCTTACTGCATCCTGCCTCTCCCTTGGAAGAATCAGGGCAAAGTCAGAAACAGGAAGACCACAGTGGTCCCCAATATCCTCTCTGGGTACCTGAAAGAGGAAGTCAGGAATGGATCTGAGGTCTACCTTAACTTTGGGTCATCTGTGCCAGGTGTCAAGGAGAAGGCTGAGAGGAGGAGGTGAAATCCGGGACTAGTAGAATCTGATTGGGTATGAATGCCAAGAGTACTGGAGGGGCTGGAGTGGAGAAAGCCTTCCTCTGGAAGTCTTCCTCAGAAGTCTTAACGGCCACTCTTTAGTCAAGGCAGTCCTTAATGAAGCAGCTCTCTGAGAAGATCCTTGCTTGTTCCCACTGGTTCATTTGATGGTGGATGTAAATGCGTACACTTTCTTTGGGGTGAACCAGGGATTATATACCTCTTATGGGAAGGAATACCCAGGAAGGGGAGGCTATTGGCTGAAGGCTCTGTACTATCTAGATACTTCCTTAGCATGGATAAGAACTCCAGGTGTTATCCTATGTCACTGAGCACCTGTGGTCATCAGGGTGGTGCAGTGGTTACCTGCTCCAGGGCAGGTGCAGAGACAGGTCGGGAATGACTCCACTCCTGCTGTCAAATCTCTGCAATGCCTGGGGTTTGAGCTCATTCAACATTACCAGTTCTTCTGCCTATCTGGAAGCATGGTCTCCCATGCCCTATGTAACACTCAAAGGAAGGAGGGAACCACAAGGGTGTTTTGCTATGAGTATTCCCAATTCTGGATGCGCAAGGGCCTTGTGCTTGATGTGTACTCAGGACCATGAATCAGGAGGAAGCGTGTTAAAAATAAGGCCAGAGGGCTGTGGAGAGGGAAGACAGAACAGGGCTAGACTCTGGGAGTCCATTACAATGTTCTTGCCAGAAGACTCACAGGACATGAAATGTTTTTGAAGGATCACTGAGTCTCTTTGAACAGAATGTGAAGGACCAACTGGAGAGGTAGGGACTTCAGCTAGAAAGCCATTTCTGTCATCCAAGCTAAAAATGATGATTGCTTAGAAGAGGACATTAGGGCTAGAGAAGTTGAAAAGTGGTTGGGCTTGCTTAATAAATGCAATTGATGCTGTGTAGTGGGAGAAGGAAAGGGTGAGCCCAAAGGCAGGACCGCAGGGAAAATAAAGATACTATGCTGAACAGAGGAAGACAGCAAGCTGGGATGCTGAGTCACCAGGAGCCTGAGCCTGTGTGCAAGGAGACAGAGATTCAGTAACCAAGAGGAGGGAGAGGTAACCAGCTCACTGTAGGTGTCCGCCATGCTGAGCCCCTCCAGACCCTGCAAAGGATCTTACCCATTCTTATTCTCAGAATACTTCACTACCCACCACACCTTTGCATTTATCCACATCCTCTCCAGAATATCAATACACTGGTTGAGTGGATTCCCAGTAAAGAGGGGTTCAGTGAACCCTCAATCAGAGGACTTCCTTGCAGACTTGAGATAGATGCACCATGATATTTTTAAACAAACTCAGAGAAACATTTCATATCCAAACAGTATGAATGGTGATCCACCTCAACATCTTACCACACTTAAGCATTCCTGGTCCTGGTTGATTTTTTATAGAAATTCTGTGAAGAGTTATGTTAGATTTCTTTCCTTCTTTTTTTTTCCTTTCCTTAGAATTTCCCAAGATATGCTAAGAAACTAAAAGCTTACCAAAAATCTCCAAAAACATTTATTAGAGATATAATTCTTAACAAATTTTCCTGCTTGGTTCTTTTTTCTTTATCTAAAAACTTAAAACATAAAGTTCAAAGGAATATACAATGTAAATAAATGGCCATGTACTAGTAATATATAAACATGTTTTCACAATATTTTATCTAATATCAACTTGAAAAATAACCACCATGTAAATAAATGCATGCAGTTTACATATGAAAAAGCTCAGCCCTTTAAAATCCTTTATTTCAAGCTCATTTGAAATGCTAGTATTCAGCTCACATAGCTCTATACTCTTAAGGATCATCAGCATTTAATTTATGAGTGTTTTTAGATGGAAAACCTCTGCTGCTTAAAATTCAGTTCAGTCCCCTTGTTCCCTACTTATCTCCTATGCTTTTCCCCAAGCCCCCCTCTATGCTCAATTTCCCATAATTAATCTAATCTTTAATCCAAAGTAGAGTGCAGCTCTCACCAAAGCCCACCCAGCCCAGGGACACTAACAGAGTGGCAGAGCCAAGGAACAAATAACACATTTGCCCTGTTGTTATTCTCTGTCCCCACATGGCATGTGGCATGTGTGATTTCTTGTAGTGTTTAAAGATCTGAGTAATGTGACTTTAAGAAATGCTCCCTACTGCTGGCCAGGGATGGGCTGGCAGGAAGCACACTGGAAAAAGACCACAGCCCTACTACCTTCCAGAAGTGTATGGCTTGGCCAGAGGTGCTCCTGGGTACTCAGCTGCAGAAAGAGTGTGCCCAGCTTCGCCAGAGATGCAAAAAGGCACATGAGGTCTCTTGTCTGATACTTGGCAATCAGCAGCATTGGGCAGAGCAACAAAAGCCTTGTCCAGGTCTTAGGTTGGTGACTCATGGATTTAATACTAAATTATGGTACTACAGGAACCTTTCCAGGCTCCTCAAGACACACAGTGGAAAGGGGATGTGCCAGCTACAGAAAATGTGGCTAAGTAGTTGACCCTTGGTCTGGGAAGCCCAGAGTTGACTCCCACATTTTTTTTCTTCACATGTTTCTAAGAGTAGCTTTTCTAACTCTTGACTACAACATCATTTCTCTCCAGAAAGAGAGTGCTTCCATTCTTAGTAAGACTCTACTGGTTAATGCTTTCCTATATATATTTCCATTCTAAGACCTCTTTAATCAAGTAGCAACATTTGCCTGGGTCTCGTTATCATGGTAATTATCAGGGGACTTTTACCTCTCCTGATAGCAAGTCCATTTTCCAGCTCTGTCCTTTGACTTGGGAAGAAATGTTGGTTTTGACTGGTCTTCTTTTGGGTTTCAGGCATAGTTGCTGTCCTCTTCTGTGGAGTCACACAGGCACATTACACCTACAACAATCTGTCATCGGATTCCAAACTGAGGACCAAACAGGTAAAGGAAAAACTCATGACCGGCTTTTGGTCTCTTTCTTGGTGTCATGGTTCCTTTGCCACTCTGACAGTGCCTGGGAAAAGCATTTCATGAGCAAAGGAAGAAAGTGCGCTTAGGGCTTCATTGTAGGTTGGCTATTTATAGACTTTTTCCCTCTAGGGATAGCCATTAACAATTCTCTTGGTAAGCAAAAATATAGTTATAATAGTCTCTTCCTTCCTGAGAGATGGGAGCATAAGTTGTCAGTCTCGAAGATGAAAGACCTATAGTCTGTAATAATTCAGTCACTTCCATCTAAAGCCATTATAAAGTGTGTGACTGTGGGTAATTATCCAAAGAAGGAAAAGAAGAAGAATGTGGAAGCAATTGGTCACCAATTGAATGTTTTTATTTCAACTGCCCATTGCCACATGAGCAAAATGTGTTTCCCTTAGTCTGAGAATATATTGGTGTGTGTATCTGCAGAAAACCGTACATAGACTCCTTCTACTAAGACCCACTTAGCCATTCTGTGCCAAGCACATCCTGAATGATACGAATGCAAAGACTGAATGTGGCCTTTACTTCAAGGGGTAAATGCCTTGTGAAGGCTATTGATGAGGTCAAGGCATATAAGAAGCCCACAAGCCACAGTGTACTAGCTATTAGGACAACAATATCTCAAGAGCATTTGGGGAACCTCCTATAAAGCCTTCTCCCATGGTTGTGGCTGGAGAAATTAGCTTGAAGTTTCCAGAGACAAGACCCAATCTGGAGCAAGGAAAAGAAAAGCAAAGAGGTACTAAGTCAGATGTAGTAAAAGATGGAGAGCCGGGCGTGGTGGCGCACGCCTTAAATCCCAGTACTTGGGAGGCAGAGGCAGGTGGATTTCTGAGTTTGAGGCCAGCCTGGTCTACAAAGTGAGTTCCAGGACAGCCAGGGCTATACAGAGAAACCCTGNGCAGGTGGATTTCTGAGTTTGAGGCCAGCCTGGTCTACAAAGTGAGTTCCAGGACAGCCAGGGCTATACAGAGAAACCCTGTCTCGAAAAAAACAAACAANAACAACAACAACAACAAAAAACAAAACAAAAAAACAGAGATGGAGAGTAGTTAAAGGGATATGTGAAGCCAAGGGATTGGCACAAAGTCTCTTAGGGAATTCACTGATGCTTTGTGGATGGATTTACAGTGAACTTACAGGAGAAGCTGAGTCAAGGAGATACAAGTGAGGAATGAGACAATGCAGGCAGCCTCAGACTAAGAAGGATCAATTGTATGTGCTTTAGGAAAGGAGCGGAACTTTATCCTAAAACATAGAAAGCAGTGGTTCTCAATCCTCCCAATGTTGACACCCTTTAATACAGCTCCTTACTCTGTGGTGACCACCAATCATAAGGTTATTTTCTTGCTACTTCATAACTGCAAATTTGCTCTCTTATGAATTGTAATGTAAATATCTGATCTGCAAGGTATCTGATATGGGATTGTGACCCATAGGGTGACGACTGCTGGATTAGAGCAACCAGCGGGAATCATTGCCTCAAAGCTCTGTAGCCCAGAAGATCAATCTCCTGCCCCGCCCTCTCTTTCACTCCCCGGTGGCTTTCTGATCACTTTGCTATTGTTTGCTATTGTACCTTGACTGACAGATTAACCCGATGGGTCTTGGTGTCCACATGGTTTTCCCAGGTGCCAGCCTATCTCCAAATCTCTTCTTTTGATAAGATCCTCAATTCTATTGGCTCGGGGCCTACCGTACTCCAACGCTATCTCATCTGAACTAGTTACATCTACAGTGACCCTACTTCCTAAGGTTAATGTCTGGAGCACTAAGCATTAGGACTGTAACACATAAATCTGGGGGAGGGGTGTATCACTCCACTCAAAAAGGGATTATTAAAGTGACTAACTTTAGGATAATTGGTGCTTCACTTTAGGATGCTCATTCTGGTAGATATGAGGAAAAAGTACCGAGACAAGTTAGCTATTTAATGGCAACAACCACATAAACTCGATATCCAAATAACATCATGCAGGATGCATTTAGTTTCCACCATTTTGTTCGTCAGACTTGGTGGTCTTTACATGCTTGTTTGCATGTCTGTGGATTTGTTAGGGTATGTGTTCCAGGATTCACTTCACCAAGGCGCCTTTGCCAATGCCATGGGCCTGTCATTCTGTGAATACTGAAACAAGTCCATTTTTGATCGTCAGCTTGTACCACCTTTCCCAATCATCTTATATGGATCAGTACAACACAGGAGGCAACTGACCAGCACGCAGGGAGTAAGCCTCAGAGTACTAAATGGCAGGGACTATGGCTATAGGACATGGTGAGGGACTGGTCTCAGTCATGAGATCTACCCAAAACACAACAGAGAGCAGAGAAGCCAGAGACTTCTGACCACGTGACACTGGACGGTGGGCACCAGGAGAGTAAAACAACATCAAGCAAAATCTGAAACTGGCCAGGAGTCCTGGCAGGCTTAGGACTCTCTGCAGCAGCAGCTAATGCTGGCTTTCATTCATCCCTGTCTGTCACATCTCAATCTCTGCTTGTCCTCATTGTGTCCTCTGGAACAGGGATTCTGCAGGGCCACCCTTCCCCCACTCTCCCTTTACTTCAGGTAGATGCTTTAGAAACATAATAAAATGCAATTCCTCACCTCTTGACAGCTCTCAAGTAAAACAGAAATAAATAAGCCAAAATCCTGATACTAATACCCAGACGCCTCCAATTCCGGGGTGTTTTAAATTGTAAGGACTGGTAGCGTTCTGTTCTCAGGGACTTTAAGGAAAATGTCTTGGGCTGTTTTTTTTTTTTTTTTTTTTTTTTTTTTTTTTTTTTTTTTTTTTTTTTTCTGAGAGCCTCTTCTGGTTCTCTCAGCATTTGTATTCTGGGAAGCTGAATCCTGTTTAGGGACTTGCACTTTTAAGTCATGCTATCTAGACTGCTCAGCAGCACTTCAAAGATAACTTGTCTCAGGGTGAGACAGCAGACCAGCATCTAGGGGAGACAAAGCCAAGATCAGTGCCCCACAGCCTTCTGTTCTCCCTCAGCATGTCATGAGGAGCACTCACTGACAGGCACCCAGTTCAACTTGCAGACTCTCCCCCCTTACAGAAAGAGGTTTCTACAAGCTTATTCTTTAACATCCAGATAACTGCACAACCCCGACCCTTGCTCCATCACTGGCTTCTGCCTAGGTGAAGTAGGGGCTTAATAAACACTGATTCTTTTCCACTCTCTTCTGGCTCTCCTTCTTTCCTTCGATCAGTATCTATCATTGCTAATTCACTTCCCTCTAATAACATATGCAGGGGTTGGGAATTTAGCTCAGTGGTAGAGTGCTTGCCTAGCAAGCGCAAGACCCTGGGCTCGGTCCTCAGCTCTGGAAAAAAAATATCCATACATGCATATCTATCTATGCATGCATACCTATGTGGGGTCATGGTGGGTTATCCATTCTCATATGCAGAGTCTCTGGTCACCAGTCTGAAAAAAAAAAAAAATGAGAGCAGACATCATCCATGTCTGCACAAGGTAGCAAGAGAAGTGCCAATTCCACATCTGAGTTGGAGACGCACTATGAGTTGTACAGATTCCCCAAGGTATGGGTTACAGATGTAGTTATCACATCCCCACTAAATCTGAGGATGCTTTGGGAAATATAATGTGGCATCACGTGACTGGAGAACACAGTATCCCTTCCCACACTGTGTCTATACTGCCAACAGGAAGAGCAGTTGTTGAACCTTGTTGCCTCTCTCCTCAGGACCATGCCATGGGATAGTAGGAAGTGAACAAGGGAAACCTTGAGGGGAATCTGCATAAATCAACGTTATGTTATAAAACCTAAGGGTGATGCATTTTTAAAGGAATTTTATCCATCAACTTTTTCTATCTCAGCTAATCAAATAGCTATGTCTGGAAATAAAGGCTTTTGAAAATGGTATGTTGTTTGAGAATTAAAATACCTTTTCAAGAATTATATTTTCACTTTAAAATATGGTTTGTAAAACGACTGTCCTTTAAATGTTAAGTGATTTATTTTTCCTTAAGCCTGTGGCATGAAATAACCACTCAGCCATTCCATGTCTTAGGTACAAAGGAACATAGGGAACCCATGCTATGGCCATGGTAAGGAGTCACAGAGTCAGTTGGGACACACCTTATTAAGGAGCTCATAAACATGGCACAATTCCTTTCCCGGAATGGATGTGACTCGTGGTTTCTCTGTGTGAAGCTCTGCCATGGAGGCCAGAACATTTTGTAAGCCTTGCCTTTGGTCCTAAACACTAAAAGCTAACAGGGATATTCGAAGTGAACATCCACACATAGCAGCTACCAAGAAGAGCTGCATTGGACCACTCACAAGAATCCCAGCCTGGCTCTGCCCTTCCTCCCTCCACACTCCTCCCCAAGGCAGTCCTGCAAGCTAGTTATCAGGCCAGATTTCCAGGGTTTTCCATTAACTAACTTTACCTTGATGGAGGCTAACTTGCAAAACCATATATTTCCAAGCTGTTCATTTTTCACTAGAATTTCTAAATCCTTTCCATAGTTCGCACTTAAAATCATTTCTAGTAGATACATATGCAGCTAAAGAAATTACTGTTCATTAACACACCCGAAGTACTCATTAATTTGTATATACCTTTCTACCTAAGAGATAGCTCTTTTGACTAATACTAATTGTCTTTATTCATTAACTAGCATTTTAAAAAGCCCTTTTAACCAAACAGCACTCAAAATACATGTAATATAATAGACTAAAGGAGTCCTTTTGTAGACAAGCTTTATAGTAGTCAGGATAAATGGCATGAGATTATGAATACAGTAGTCATGAAGCCAGTAGAACAAGAAATGAAGATAGGATTGGAGTTTGTAATTTTTCAATAGGTTAGCCAGAAAAGTCCTTGGCAAGACAGAAACTTTAAAGGAATGAAAATGTGAATTATATTAATATTTGGAGTAGATGACTTTAGAGATTGAGAACAGCTGATAAGCAGAGCAAAAGGACAAACATGGCTGGAATAAAGGGGATCGAAGAGAGTCTGAGAGGCAGTAAGTAACAAGGACCAAGTCATGGAGCATCTGAATGAGGTAGACAAGCAGCAGAGCAACTTCTCACTGGCCTGTAGGTGCACCTGACTCAATAGCGGAGGTGCCATTCATAAGCCAGGGAAGGCTGTGAGGATAATCAGCTGAAGGACAATCAGGAACCTGTGCTGACTCTCTCACTTGGGGTGTGCATTAGGCAGTGAAATGGAGTTGCAGTGTCACCAGCTGGACACAGTATAGTCCTTGCCATCTGGAAAACTCTCTAGGCCAAGTGTGCAATGTTGCAAGTCAATAGCCTGTAACTGACACTGAGAGATTATGGCAAGTCTTAGGTCACTTGGGATATGCCCTTGAAGAGAACTATGAAACCCTGTCTCCTCCTCTCTTTTCTTTGCTTCCTGACTGTGGGGTGAATGGTTTTACTCCATTACACAGCTCTGTGATATGTTGCTCTACCACAAGCCTAGTGCAACAGAGCCAACCGATCCTGAGCTAGACCTCCAAAGCTATGAGCTAAAGCAAATCCTCTCACTTTAAAAGTTAATTGTCTCAAGTTTGTTGTCATGGTCAGTAGGAAGAAGAATAGCTGGGACACTATCCTCTCCTAGAAAGCAAAGGGTGACATGAGATCATTAAGGAATGTAGTGGGTTCTTCCAATGGCGATGAAATATCAAGGAAATTAGGAACTGTGTTATCACAGGCTGGCAGAGTGGGACAGTCAAAAACAATCAAAACAGGCCTAAGACAAGAAGAGGAAAGAAAGGCAAGCCTCATGGTGTATAACAAGCCTTTCAAAGGAATTCCATTTCAATGGGGACCAGCAACATGGATTGGGTATCTGGCTTTAGGGACTAGCGGTCCTTGTGTGTGTTGGTGAGTGATGTGAAAAAGAGATGACCAATCTAGAAGGTTTGCCTTGTCCTCACCTCAGATTGTCTGATGCTGTGGATCCAACGATTTGACCTCTTATTGAATGCTTGTCATTAGCAGGTAGGATGGGTCCAGTTAACATCACTTGTTCAACAGGGCTTCCGTGATTAGCGTAGATAAGTGGGTATATGCTTGGTATCTTAGTCACTGTTTCATTGCTGTGAAGAGATACCATAACCCAGGCAACTCTTGTAAGAGGAAGCATTTCATTAGGGGTTTATGCACAGTTCCCGAGGTTTTGTTATCATTGCAGGGAGCACAGGGACAAGCATGTGGGTGCTGGAACAGTAGCTGAGAGCTACTTCTTGATCTGTAGGCAGAGAAAGAGAGACACTGGGCCTGGCATGAGCTTTTGAAACCTCAATGCCCACCACAAGTGGCACACTTCCTCTAACAAGGCCACATCTACTTAAAAGACCATGCCTACTGTTCTTTCTAAACCTTTCAGTCAACCCCAGTCCTTGGAGACCAAGCAGTCAAATATATGACCGAATAGGGGGCCACTCTCGTTAAACTATCACACTTGGCTAGCTTTATCATACTTTAAACTGATTCAGACATTAATTTTTCTTAAATTTCCTCTATCATTTTTGAAAATCCATCACTTTCAGGGCATTATCCCTTCTTGGCCATGATATGGTTGGGTTGGGTATACATGCTTTTGAAAGGCAGATTCCTTGTCAAGCATTCATAGGCAAACAATGGCACCTTCATTGTAGCATTCTTTCCAGATGCTTATTTTATTTCCACTAACCCCCCCCCCGATGATATTTTTAGTGTTTATTGCCATTGAATGGGAAAGCAGCAATGCAAATCCAAATTTAAATTTCCAATAAAAAGAGACAATGGGAGCCAAATTGAATGTGCTATGCATGACTTTGCAAGAAAATTCAAATAAAGGACTTGGAATATGAGAGAAGCAAGATGATATGACAAAAGGATGTTTGACCAAGAGGCCACAAAGTGGAGTCTACTACTGACAGCAGGACCCTGGACACTTGACCCATGTGACCTTCCATTTTCTCACTTTAAAATGAATCACTAAATTGAATGTGACATTAAACATCTTCCTAACATACTATCCTGTGGACCACTGAGCATAAGGTACACACACACACACACACACACACACACACACACACTTCCTTCTTTTAAACTACACTTGGAGAGGGATAACTTGCTTTAAAATGATAATGCATAAAGGGCTGAAGTTGCCAAATTGACTTCATGATTGAGGTAATCAAAGATAACATCATTAGTTCCCACTGGGAAGGAAAACTTCATCCTGAGAATTGGATGGTTCTTTGTGGAAAAATTCTGAGCTTGAACCAAAGTGAGTGGTTGCAATGGCTTTCCCAAAGACTGTTGGCATCTGCAGCAGACGATAGACAGCATAAACCACACACTGCCAACACCCAGGATCTCAGGAGTTGAACAAAAGACTTTTCAGTGTTTTCATTTTAAGCATGTTCTGAGCATGTACTATGCATGACAGTGGTTATATGGCAGACAACCTGGGAAACAAAGGCAAATAAGAGAGTGATTCCCCTTAGGAGCTTCTAATATATGATAGATCCATACATAATGGATTTACCCTATATTAGAATCATCCCACGGGGCAAGTGTTAACATGGAAGGAAGCCTAACATGTCATAGGAGTGAGAGGACTAAATGGCTTACTCAAGACAAGATGATCCCAAGAAGCTAATTTAGAACTTGGGGGGTTGAAGTTTGGTTCTAATGGAAATCAGGTTACATAGAAATATACATGGCATAGAAGCAAAGGGAATTAAGTAAGTAAAAGCATAACATATAAGTCACTAAGACAAAGGAGTCAACATGGTATGTAGGAGCCATAAAGCTTCAGCAAAGTAGAGAGAGGCTGCTGGTGTAGACAGGAGAACAGGGAGGAGACAGGTGAGAAAGAAACAAAATGAGGAGATGAGCCCAGAGGGACCTTGTAGTTCTCACTGGACTCTTCTGGACAACACTATCCAATTAGGTTGATGATTGCTTAAGACCTTTAGACCCACGGAAGATAACAATCAGATTGATGACATAATTGAGGAAAGTTTTAAGGGTTAGTTATGAGCAATGTGGTTATTGATCTTAACACAGCACTTCCTTGTAATAAGCCACTCATCCAAATACTATTTAAATTTACTTCAGCCTTTTGAGACTCTGGACTCTTCATCTCTTAGGGTGGTTGGTTTGTAAGAAAGGCTTATGGAAATTCATCATTTGGCTTTTGCCTTGGGCTTAGGCGCTCAATAAAACCTTACTGAATTAATAAGTAAATTAATGAATAACGGGATTATGACCATGAACATTCTAAGATAAAAATTAGAAAGGAGAAACAATATGTGCTAATTAATGATTTCTTTAATTCTGATAGCATGCATTAATTTAAATTTAATGAGCTGGATGCATAAAGCTAACATCTAGGGTAATCCAGAGGCATGGAGAGAAGGATCAAGTTCAGTTCCTTTACTTACTGTCTCCTGCAGTGTGTCTCTGCCTTATTGATTTGCATTACAGTGGTCTAGGATTATGGTTTTGTGCATTTTCCCCCTTCAATGCATTAACAAAAGCAGTCAGGTTTCATGCCAGTTACCTGCTCTGAGACAGTTGAAGGAGAGCGAGGGGGGAGCAACAATGCCCGCTCCTCCCTGACTTCTGAGAAGATCAAAGATATCTACAGAAAGCATAGAATTGCCTTTATTTTTGACTCTAATTACATTTCTTTTGTCAGGATCTCTACCACTTTTCTTCTTCTCTTCATTCAGGGTACCTTTAAAATATTATCCTAGGAGGGCTGAATTTATAAATGATGGCAAAGTGTTTAAATTTCTCTGTAGCCGAGCTGGTGATTCCTTTCAATGAAACTCATTATATTGTACAAAGGACATTTAGTAGTTTGACTAATAAGTGGACCCTTTCAAATGCTAATGACAGTGAGGCTCCCACATCAAAGCAAGAACACGCTGTACTGTACTTTCAGTGCCCAGAATGTCTGTGAACCCTGAGTCCAGAAGCTTTCACTCCACAGATGGCCATTTGGAACCCCAGTGAGTTCTTCCCTCTGCGTTCCAAGCACTGTATCCCAGAGGACTAGGAGGATAAAGGTACTGAAGACACAAACCAGGAGCCATGAATTTTTTCATGGTAATATTTTTTCCCCCTGTGGAAAGCTGTAGTCGGAGTGTAACTACTCAAATGATCTCTCCTGGTCTATTAACTCCCATCTGTGTTTGTTGATAATACATAACCTACCATTGTAGCTGGGATTTTTAAGATTTAAAACCAAAGAGGCTGAGAGCTAGGTAGAGCTATGAAAATAAACTTTTAAGTTACACACACACACACACACACACACACACACACACACACACACCTCACCATTCATTCATCTCTCCTTTCACCTTTAGACAACAAAACATACCATCATCAATGCTTAAATAGCAACCCATAAATATTTATAACCCATACTCTTGTTTGATTATATCTGATTCCATGCAAAATGAGAAAAAATGTATCTGAATAGAGTTTAATCCATCAACTGTCCTGGTTCCAATTTGATGACATTCAAGACAGATGGTTACCCATTATTACCTTAAAATTTCTGAGGATGGTAGTGGCATAACCCACTTTAATGACTCATTATATTTTTATCATCCTACTTATAGGTGCAGGTATGAAGGGCTTTAGTATCATAATAGTATTTGAGGATGATAAATGGAAATGACTGTAATTTTTCTACACATTTCAATTAAATTTTATTGGTGCAGCACAGAAAACATCAAGGCTGAGTGCTTATGCCCAAGTGTGTGTTTATGGAGGGTATGGCCAAATTTCAGGCTGCCATTTCCTTGATGGCCTTGAAGGACCTAGAGAATGTAATTAACAGGAAACCTCTGTCTTATTCCTTCAGGAAAGAGACTGAATTGCTTCTAGACACGTGACTCTAAAGTCCAAAAAACAATCCTATCAGAGAAAATATGATCTGGAGCCCTGGATATAATGCCTGAAAGGGAATTTGGTTTTAGGAAGGTCAATTGAACACCTGTGCTGTTTGACACTAAGGTTGAGGCTGGAAGGGATTGCAATCCTGTCTGGTCTCAAGGGAGGAGAGAAGACGAGGTAATAGGTCTACTCAGGACAGAACACCAGATAACAAGCTATTCACTGTGGCTGTGGGTTTCTTTGTTGTTGTTGTTGTTGTTGTTGTTGTTGTCCCAAGATGTTAAGAACTATGAATTGAGACTTTTCTTCCCCCATTTCATATTGTGCCTTGCCCAAGTCAAATTAAACATTCAAAATCAAAGTAGTAGGAAACAGATGCCTGATGAAAACTAAAGAAAAAGAAGTTTTGATCCTGTTGTCACTGTGAGACCCGGTGATCACAGAACTTTACACTTCCACAGAGACTGATGAAAACAGGGTCACAGAGACAAGCATCTGTCTGGATAGGGTTACTTTGAATTTCCAGAAAGATGACATTTTGCTCAGCTCTTGACTCGCCTTTCTTGCTGTGCCTATGATTCTGAGGGGCTCAGACACTTGAGAGCAGATCTTCAGTCCACTAGGAACAGGCAGGCAGGGAGGGCTTCATGGCCAGCACTTTGAATGGGAAGTGTCAGAAGGTCCATCTTCTGAGATCTGACACTGCTGGTTTCTGGATAGCTAAAAGAAAATTCCATATATAGGGTCTTTTCTAGGGTGGGAAGAGAAACTATGTCTTAACTTTCTATGTCCTAATGCAGGTTTTCTCAAATGGTGGTCTGTAGGCTGATTTCAGAGTGATTTATTTTTATGATACTGTCTGTACTCATTTCTGGCATAAATTAATAATTTATAGCACTGTCTTAGGGAAACACCATCATTCTCCCCTCTGTGCTGATTTATTGCTGGGCTTTTTGTCTTGCTCTTAGAGCACAAGGTTGAGGTCTATATGAGAATTTCGATTCATCTAAGTATTCAAAGAATGGAAAGTTTGATCACATCCAAAGAAAAGTAATCTGATTTTAAGAGAACATTTCTTTCCCTTAAAATTGCTACTGGGTGTGTTCTGGAATGACTGTGCTGTTTGTAGAATTCATATATGGCATGCTTTAAGGAGTTCCTCTACATTAAAGGCAGGAAACACCAATTAAAGGCTCTATTTCATGGCCTATAAAATGTGTTCGGACCTGCTTGCTGATTTGCCTGAGTTCTAGGACACCCAAAAAAGGAATCCAAATATTTATAAATTAATATCTAAAGAAAGAGCCTTGAGAGACAAATCCAACATAGCCTGGGGGCCAGCATCCTCTTGTGGGATGAACTTGACCACCCCAACTCTCTCACCTGCTGGCATACCTGTACTATGACAATATCGACTGATGCTTCAGGAGGGGGGTAGGATGGGAGTAGAGGCAGAATAGTTTCATCAGAAATTCAGGTGTGTCTACTGGAGACTAATCCTCTTTTCAGGATCCTAGAATAAGAAGAAAACAAAAGTAGAAAGAATTTGAGCACGTGTCCAAAGAAGAAAAAGAGCTTCTTTTGAAAAAAAAAATTAATACACACACACACACACACACACACACACACACATACACACACACACACACACACACACACACACACACACACACCTGTTTTGTTTGGGGATTTTTTTTTTTTGAGAAAAAGAAAATTATTAGAAAGAACCATACATGGCAAAGTCAAAGAAGCAGGAAAATATGGCTTAAGATGCCATTAACAGAAATAACAGGTGCCCCAAGAAATAAAACAGTTCTAGGATTGCAAGTGACAAACCATGCTGAATGTGGGTGGAAGCTTGGGGTGACATCTGGACAAGCTGGGGCTAGTTGCAGTTCTGTGGGTGGGAGAGCACCATCAGCTCACAGAGGCGGGCAATGCCTTTCAGAATACAAGGGATATCTCAACTCGATTAGAAACTGCTAAGGCAGTACACATGGGAAAATGTTGTTCACAAATCCTGGGTACCTGGATCTCATGCCCTGGATTTCTGATTTATTTAGTCTTAGACTAGGGCATGACTGCAGCATAAATTCTACTTAAGTAATTCTAATGAATGACAGAGTGGAGAAACTAGAAGATGCTGAACTCCACATGGAAGGGTTGATTGGGGTCCTCCTGGCTGGCAAGTGGAAAGGGTTTTGAGCCAGTCAAGCAAAGTAAAAATTTCTGTGTGTTGGTGAGGAGTGGCTTCATACTGGTGGGCTTTGGGCAGCAGTCCTCAAACCAGGCTACACCATGAAAACACCCAGAGAATTTTTTTTTTTTGAAAACCCATATGATGGATGCCACTTTGAAGATTCTGATTTATTGGGTCTGAAGTACAGCCTCAGAGGCAGAATTTTTAATACCTGCTGGTAAGGGGCAGCACACAAGATGAGGGGGCATGAGAGTCAATAAGAAACTCCTCTTTGGGGTTTCTAGAAAAACTTAAGGGAAAAAAAAAAAAAAAAGAAAACTGCTGGGAATTTTATATCATGTGGGAGTAGGTGGAGACTATGAGACACCGGGATTTGTATAAATACATATATTTTTGTAGGTAGGATGATTCCAAGAGATCACCAAAATAAGCATTCCACAGTTCTCAGCAACGCTACTGCCAAGGCCCAAATCCACAGAATCCTTTTTGCGGTGACTTGTCCACCTACGCAAACCTCACTTAGAGGCTCCACTGACGAGTCGCAGACCCACTGTAGCAATCGCAGCACGTGCAACTGCCCTACTGTAAAAAAATTAAATCTATGTTTGCACATTCTAACTTTTTAAAATATCCATTGGTTTTTATTTGTAAAATATTTGTCATTCACTGTCTATGGTAGTTTCATTAAAATTAACCTCTGTAACTCTTGTGACTTCAACCACTCAGCTTCATGCTACTAGCTCTTGTTCACGGAACAGGAATCTGGAATTTGAGAGGAGGGGGAGCATTAGCATGAGACGATATAGTAAGTAGAAACAGGGGGCGGGGATGAGGATTGAATCAGTTCTATTCCCAGTGCCTTCCCATTGCTGATGGATCCTTCCTCTGTCTTCAGTTTGGGAATCAAGAGCGTCTCCCAGCCTCACATTCACAAATACATTTGGAAAGGTCCGCGTCTTATCCATATTCTGTGCTCACTATTCTAAACCTGGAAGATGGTAAAATCTGTCCCCTTCACCTAGAATTCTTTGGTACCCCAACAAAGACCATTTCTTGGACTCAGTACTCCTGAGGCTTCAGTGACTACAGTCTGATCTGCAATTTTGCCAGCGGAGTGTGGGATGTTTCTTAAGTGATAATGAGTGCAATTAGCAGTCTATCCATATGTGATTTAGGACAATGCTTTCCATGACTTTTTCTTAAAAGTGAAAGCACATGAGTTTTTCAGAACTACACAAAAATAGAGTGTTTTATATATAATGAGGTAAATGTTCAAAGAAGACTCAAGTGTGTGTTTCAGGTTGTAATTCATAAGAAAGTGTTCTGTAACTTTGTGTTCCATATTTGAGAATCTTTAATGCACTCAAGAGCCCTCATTCTCAAGATATTTTGTTGCATTCAATGAATCCCTCTCTACAAAGAGCACCTTTGTCTGACAAGTTATAAGTACTTGGAAGCCCCTTTGTCACCAAAGGAATGTATTCAAGGACTTGAAAAAAGATAAACTCTGTTCCCCAAAATCATATTTAACATTTAACACCAAGAAAAGTCACTCAGTAAACTCTAATGTTAAGGAAAAACAAAATTTTAATTCATTAATAATGTCCAGTTGGGCATGAAAATGTATTTCCCCCGTGTCATTGGCTGAGAACAGTAAGATGTAGCTGAATCAAGGTCTCTACTTCTCTTTCTTCTGAGAAACAATTTGTACTAGCACATTTTGTGATATGAAAATTATCCCAATTCCATGACAGAACATTAGTATTTTAAGCTGTCTTTAAGACTTTCTCTAATCTCTGTGCTCATAAATGGCTCAGTTTTACATATATTAAAAAAAGATACACGTAAAATAATGTAGATCGCTCCGTGATGCATATTTAAGTTATATGGGATACCTTGTCATCGCTCCAAGGGTGTATGAGCAATTTGTGTCTTCCCCAGCAGTCACACATTATGATGTGAGTGTTGACCTCCAGGAGTTAGATATCAGATCTGTCTTTCAAAATGAAAGTGGTTGCTTTTCTATGGTTGACACAAATGTTCTGATGAGTAATGGATTCAAAACAGTGTTTTTGTATCCTTTTTCAATACCTCAACTGAGGAATGTGAGAAGAAAATCCTTGATTTTAAATTGCACTGAAAATTTCAGCTTGTGATGCAAGCACACAAAATCTGACTCTATAAAGGTTTTTATTTTTTAAGCAAAATGTTACACGTGCCATTAGCCTCCCAGTGACTTTAGGAAGGATGATGACTCAAAGGAACTGTCAAGGTAAAGGAATGTCATTTTTCTCAAGGTATTTTTTTCTGTCATTGTCTACTATCAAAACTCATTGACCAGGGATGTCATATGTGAAGCCAAGGAAGTCCTTAAGCCAATAAATGTGCCCTTAAATCAGCACATAGGACATGGTGGATTCCAGGCCCCAAACTCTGCTCTGTGGCTGTTTCTGAGAGTAAGCAGGAACAGGACTTAACATGAGCCAAGAATAGTCCTGTTGAAATACTCCTCCCATTGGCTTCCAAGAGCATCAGGACCTGACCCGGGGAAGGGCACCACAGTGCTCCTAGAGGTATGTAGTGCAGGGTACTGTGGAAAGGGTAGAGTCTTCAGCAAGTTCAGGCTCCAGGATGACCATTTTGATAAAAACCACTCTAAGAGACTCGTATTTCACCCTTAGCCCTCAAAAAGTCACACCATGTTTGTAGTTCCGAGGAATAGAAGATCCAAGTCATTTAGAGTCACTTTAGAAATTGTTTCAAATATCCTAAAAGAACCTCTGTGTATTTTTTAAATTTTACTTGTGCATCTTTCTGACTTCAAGATTTCCATGACCCCAGAAACATCAAGTTTAGTTCCTATGAGCTGCTCTTGACTCTTTATGTATTGAATGATAGCTGAACTAATTTTCAACATATACAGTGTGGGTTTATTCTGATAAATGGAACTGTTTTTAAGTGAATCTTGGCAAGGTGGCTATTATGCTCTGGTTGTAACCGTATGAACTCTCTAATAAGAAAACCATTTACCATAGCTTTGTGAATTATTACGACTTGTGAGATATGACTCAATTTATTCATAGGCGCTTATGTTAGAATTTGCATTATATTTTAGACAATAGGCTAGGTGGATTGCACCCAGACATTTATTGCATTGCAGAGTGATCTACAGTATTATTTTTTGAAAAATATACATAATAACTCTTCATAAATGTTCACCTCATTAACAAAGAAATGCCATTTCACTCTAGCTACAAAAACCTTTCCCTGACAGAGGCATATTCACAGCAATGGCCTATTTGAATTCTTTTCTCCAGCTCTCAGACATATTTTTTTAAAAATCCCTTCACCTCCAAATGATTCAAAAATATGATATTTAAGGCTGTGGCCAATATTTTTCACATTTATAGGTCTCTGCCACAACAAAGGTCAATTTGCCGTGTTTTGCAGGTGCTTTGCTCATCTGACTATTTCAATATTTCAGCCTCGGTACTACAATTTTTAATAACTCGGGACATTCATCCTCTGCAAACTTTCAACTGGGTTGGATCCATAGGTGTGTTCATTCCAGGACTCAAGATTTATAAATGCTGATTTATCTTGTGTCCTCATGTCAGTCTTCTACTACCTCCCACGCCTAACAAGGCAGTCAGGTTGGAAGGGAACCCTGGGAGGCCTGAATCTTCTGGTCCATTAGTGTGTCTGTCAGGGAGGAAGGGCCAAGTCACTGTAATTCCTAGAAATTTGGTGCTATAAAAGCAGAGCCATGTTCTAATCTTCATCAGTGTGTTACAGTGTCCAATTGTTTGCCCCATGTAGGCTGGTAATCATGCCTTTGTAGTGTAAATGGATGGGCCTCTGCATTTTCTTTTCTAAAGTACAGGCCTGGCCTGCAGTGGCACTAGGAGTAAGGATCAGCTTGGCTCTGCTACCACTGGCAACTATAAAGGGCCTCCCTGCACCACTCTTCACCCCTCACCATTCACCCTGCACCACACACACTCACCTCTTTCAGGGACATTAAAAAGAAGTCTGAAGTCAGGCGTGGGGGCACACGCCTTTAATCCCAGCACTCGGGAGGCAGAGGCAGGCAGATTTCTGAGTTTGAGGCCAGCCTGGTCTACAAAGTGAGTTCCAGGACAGCCAGGGCTATACAGAGAGACCCTGTCTTAGAAAAACCAAAACAAGAAAAAAAAAAAAAAAAAAAAAAGAAGAAGTCTGACTCGGTGGATGTCACAGGAGTCCTTGAGAAGAGAGCTGAAGACTGACTAAGTGTGGAAAAACACATAAGGCCCTAGGAAGGATAGAGGCAGGGCAGATGGGGGCTCATCTGGGACAGCTGTCTTTTGATGGATAAAGGCTCATCATCCTTATGGTGATCTCAAATGTGAGGAATGAATGAGCCAGAATGGGTGAGAACATCACCAGACACTAAGTTATAGGGCTAAAAGAAATCCTGTTACTCAAACATTCTCATAACATCTACGGGAAAAGCAAAGCCCAGGCATCTCCAAGCAATAGATTAAAGTATGTTTCTTTTCTTTTCTATTTTCTATCGGACTTTAATTTTTTTATAAAAATTCAAGCCCGCAATACTTTATAGAGGAAAACCTAAGTTTCATTTTGGTTTGGTTTCATTTGGTTTTGGTTTTGGTTTTTCTGGTTGTTGTTGGCTTGTTCATTCTACCTCTAGAAATATCTGCTGTTAGTAAATACAGGGTTTTTTGCTTTCTGTTTTTTGTTTTGATTCATTTAGTTTTGTTTCACCATAGGGGTAACTAATATATCTTCTCAGAATTTTTATATATAGTTGTATTTTGAAACAAAAAAAAATTATGATTATACTATACACTAAAAGTTACCAAGTATGGTTAGTTGGTTGGGTTGATTTCCAATAGAGGAAATATGCTTTCATCAAATTGGACTGTAGACAAGTCTGTAGGGCATGCATATATATATATATATATATATATATATATATATATATATATATAAAATGATTGATGTGGAATGTCTTATAACATTCATTGTAGGTGGTACCACCCTGGGGCACATGGGCCTGCAGTGTTTAAGGAAGCAGCCTGAGCAGGCCATAAAGAATAAGCCAGCAAGCAGCATTTCTCCATGGTTTCTGCTTCCATTCCTGCCTCTGGGTTCCTGCTTGAGTTCTTGCCCTGACTTCTCTCAGTAAGGAACCATGATCACGCTGTATAAACTAAATAAACACTTTCTTCCCCAAGTTGCTTTCCATCAAAATGTTATCTCAGCAATATAAGGCAAAATAGGACAGCTGAGGTTTGTGAGCTGGTTGTTTTGTTGTTGTTATTGTTCACTTTAATTTGTTTTGGATGTTTCCTTTTGAGGTTTTGGTTTGTTGGTTGGCTTGTTTGTTTGTTTGTTTGTTTGAGACAAGATCTCATGATGTAGACAAGGTTGGTCTAGAATTTACAAAGATCTTCCTGCTTCTGTCCCCACTCCTGAAGGCTGGGATTAAAGGGGGTCTGCCACTACCACAGGCAGCTCATAATCTTTTATAACAAGGCTTCTTTACAGACTTAGAAATTATTGAGGTTTTACCAAAGAACTTTGATTTTGTGAACCATGTTCAGGGGAGCTAGTTGGGACTAACTCCCAACTCAGATTTAGCAACAACCTGAAGAAATCATGGGTGAATTCACACTGTGCAATGAGCTGACACCTCATATCAGCTCTCTCCTACTCCTCCCAAAGGGCCAACTGTTAAACATTTACCAGAATAGGAATAATTACAGTGATCAATCCTCCCATATTAGAAAGTTTAAATGAGGATTTAAAAATATTAGGTAATTTATTTCACAATTAAAATAATGAAAATATTACATGTTAACATAGGCAACACTTCCTGTTTAAAGTCTTGCAAATCTACAAATGTCTGATTCATAGAAGGCAGCTGAATTCTATCTGCTTCAACTGACATTAAATTATGATGTTACAAGTTACAGTCTTCAGAAACCTCCACTAGACTATATTCATGACAGTGAGTGCAAAGATGAAGTGTAGCTTCACTGTATAGAGTCTTGAAAATCCTGTGGTAACCACAGACTCTGCAAAAGCCTCAGAGAGTCCCAGGGTCACTTTCATATGATACCATGGCACACACTGACAGTCAGAGGACAACCTTCAAAAATGAGTCCTTCCATCATGTGGGCTTGTGGATAAAATTTGGGTCATCAGGCTTGGCAGTGGGTTCCTTTACCATGAGTTGCTTTTAGTAGCTAAGCCATCTTGACAGCATCAATTTTATATGTATATATAGATAAATATATAAAAATATTTATATATTAAAAATAGATAAAAATATTTATATATAATATATATGTGTGTGTGTGTGTGTGTGTGCTTTTTTGTAAAAGGCTCATGTCATGTATGCTAACAATTACCAAGATCACTTGCTGTTGCTTTTTCTGCTTCTTTTTTTTCTTCTTCAGTTTTCCACATATTTTATCATCTAGAAAACAAGAGAATAAAACAGAAGCAAGATGGAACCCAGTGAAAGTTGAGCTAAACTGCCTCCTTTCTGAGGTGTGGGGATGAGTACTCTATGCTTTATATCTTACTAGGGTCATTTCCTGACTCTCTCAGTGATGGCATTGGTCAGGCCAGGAGAGGCTAACTCCATCCAGAAAGTAATTCCCTATCTTAAAAGATGCCATAAAGGAAAGGAGTTTATGCTGCACACAGACTCACCTTACATGAAGTCTGTACTTCACTATTGCTCCAGCTCATCCTTCCCCATCTTTAGATATGCATAGTCTCCTTTAGGCTTTGTCCCTTCTCTCTGAACTTGTGCTCTTATCCAGTTTACATTTCTCTCTCTTCATAGTGTTCGCTCCTCTGAGCTCGGAGTCATGGAGAAAGTGCACAACAGCAGTAAGAAACTTCTCATCCGTCAGGCCGTCTGGTGCCCACCAAACCATAAGTGCTTAAATCGAAAACCTTTCCTTTAAACTAGCAAGAATGCTCTGTGGCTAGAGATGAACACATAAAAGGTCATTTCTCCTCCTCAGCTCCCTCCTTGTTGTAGTAGGATATTTCCCTAGGTCAGATCTTAGGAAATGCTCCCACTTGATCTGTTAAGCCTTACAAAGTCTCTGCCACTAAGTAGCTGTTTTGGTTCGTCTTGATTATCAACTTGATTGGTCTGAAAAGTGATGAGATTAGTAAAGCGTGTCTTTTCCAGAGATGATTAGATCCTGCAGGCTCTGACCTAATGTACAGGTGAATATGGTGAATCCATAGCATGAGAGCATTAGTGAGAGGTGGTAAAAGGGAGAGTATTAGACCTAGCTGGAGGCAGTAGACCTCTGAGGGAATGTCCATAGCACTTTTTCACGCCATAACTGTCTCTCTCTCTCTCTCTCTCTCTCTCTCTCTCTCTCTCTCTCTCTCTCTGCCATTTTCTGCCATTTTGTGGTCCTGCCACCATGATGTTCTGTCCAAGCACACAGGCCCAAAGAAACACAGCCCCAGCCCTATAAAACCATGCAACCTTTCCTGCTTTAAATCATTTCAGGCATTTGGTCATAGTAATAAAAAATAACCAATACAGCTGATGGATGGTGCTCTGTTTGTAAAGTCCCCAGTCATAGAGGTTTGCCCATGACTGAAGAGCAACTTCCAGAATGTGGGTCTTAGGATGCTAACATGGGAAAAGCTCACAACCTGAACTGATGAGTTCCCCTGGTCATTACACTAGGCTAATTCCGTTTTCTTATCTCCAAACAAACAAAAGCAATACTAAAATTCATCATAGTGATATAGTAACAACTAAGGTTACAGAAATCTTACTCTGTACAGATGGGGTTGACTTTATTTAATCCTTCCGAAACTTAATACATTGCTAACTAATCCTCAATTCATCTACTAAGTCATATCACTGTTTCCTGCTAGGTAAAAGGAGATACAGAAGTACAAAACTGTCATGACAAAGATCACAGAGCCTATAGTGACAGAGCAGGGAGCTGAGTATGGGAATCTGGGTCCTCTCAAAGGATGGAGTCACGCTTGACCCATCCATGAGGGCTTGTATTTCATGCAAAGCCTATCACAGAAGGAGGCAAAGGATGGAGGCATTCTCTCTAGCCCTCTCTTGCTTTAGTCTTCTTATTCCTGTTCACTGAGCATCTACTTTCAGTAACATTAAGTTACCTCTAGTCGTGCCCCAGAAAGCCCCAGTCTGCCCATACTTCCTGCCTGGTCCTAGCTATTAGCATAAGATGTCCTGCTCTGGTTTGTTTGTTTGTTTGGTTGGTTGGTTGGTTTTTAAGGCATTTTTATTAGATAGTTTCTTCATTTACATTTCAAATGCTATCCCCAAAGTCCCCTATACCCTCCCCCCACCCTGCTCCCCAACCTACCCACTCCCACTTCCTGGCCCTGGCAGTCCCCTGTACTGGGGCATATGATCTTCACAATACCAAGGGCCTCTCCTCCCATTGATGACCGACTAGGCCATCCTCTTCTACATATGCAACTAGAGACACAGCTCTGGGGGGTACTGGTTAGTTCATATTGCTGTTCCTCCTATAGGGTTGCAGACCCCTTTGGCTCCTTGGGTACTTTCTGTAGCTCCTTCATTAGGGGTTCTGTGTTCCATCCAATAGCTGACTGTGAGCATCCAGTGTTTGCCAGGCACTGGCATAGCCTCACAAGAGACAGCTATGTCATTGGTCCTGTGCTCTGTTTTTACTAAGCCCTGTCTCCTCTGTACCTGAACCACTGACCACTGCCAATCATCCTCAGCTGGGGTCCCTGCAGCCTCTTGTGTCTGCCTCTACTGCTTAGGATCTGTGAGAAGAAAGGTCATAACCCGAGAGAGAGATTGGCCTGGTTACTTACTATACCCGGAAGAGCCTGGAACGTCATGTCAAGATGATGAGTTTTCATCTGATAGATAATAAGGAGCTGTCCAAGATCTACAGGCAATGGCATGAGCCCATCTATGTTTTGGAAAACTAAGGTGGAAATGGACAGGAGCAAGATGTCCATAGGGATGGTGACTGTCCTGTTATAAGATACCCAACATATTCAGATAAAGTTCTGCTAAGCACATGAACACCAAGACAACTACTCCATCAGATGAGAAAAAAAATGTGCTTAATGTACCTCAAAATCTTCAGTTTTGAGCTAAGACTCCCTTATTTGTACTTCCCAGAAACAGCAGAAAAATTCTAACATCAACACACACACACACACACACACACACACACACACAAGTAACAGGTTCTAAGCATTATCACCTATCCTTTGACACTGTAACAATGTTAAAGCCTGCTATGCTTCTAATGCTCTTCTGTCTGTTTAAAACACCAGTGTGCATTAATATAATACTGAAGCCTAAAAAGAAGCACTGGGCTCACATTGCATGCTGTCTGTGAGAAGTAGCAAAACCCAAAATGATAAAAATCTCCAAAAGGCCAATGACAGCTTGGAAATGCACTTTCAAAGCATCCCATTGCTGTTCTCTTGTGGCTTCAGAATCCTAAGAATATACGTCTAAACCTGTAAGGAGAGCATTTCAGAACTGCAGGCAGCAAAACCTACTCTAAAATAAGAAAGGAGCACCCCAAATAACCCCGACTCTTTCTACAAAGCAGCCTAGCTTTAAATGAATGCAACATAATCTATGGATAAGACTACATCCCCAGGGGTGCCAGAGGCCCCTCGCCCCGCAGGAAGCTTGAGATCCATTTCAACTTATAAGATAACACACTTTGCCTTCAGACCTCCTTTTAAGGCTTGCGAAGTTCAGGATCCTTAAAATGGCTCCCAACTCTTAATATATCAAAGACTGTCTGCATTAATATCTTTCAAAGACCCAAAGTTCAGCAAGGAATAAAAATTGTTTTTGAATGTGCTTCAGGAATTAATATTATAGAATATGAGGGTTTTTTTTCCCCTCTCAAATAAATTGAAGATGAATAAATTGTTCTCGGTGTCCTTAGAAATGGAGTCTGAAGGCTAGAGACAAGGGTGCCAGAAGGAAGCAGAGTGTAGCAGAGCTGCAGGGACCTATGTGGGGGTGGAAGAGTGCTTTTACGCTCTTAAATGAGCACATATGCACCTCCTTAATACTAAAATGCAGAAAGTAAGTCTACTAGCTTGGCGTTATTCCCCAGATCATTGGTTTACTGTGCTGCTGTGATCCCAGAGTGGCGGCTGCTAGGGTGACTGTCTCTCTGCTTGGACACAGTACATAGGAACATGGACATACAGTCCTTCTCAGAGAGAAGACGACAAGGCCTGGGAGCTTTCCTCCACAATGCTTTCAGCCACGCTTTTGGTCTGCTCACAGCCTTGGTCAAGCAGGTATTTCTATAGCTTGAGACTTTAAGTTCCTTGCTCATTTACAAAAACCCAGCCTCACATCCATGGGCCAGATGGTTTCAGTGACGGTTTTCTTCTAGCTACTTCTCTTTATAAAGATAACTTAATTCTCGCATATGTGGAGAAATACAAAGCTTGAAAAATCCTGCTACTTGAAGGGGAGCATGGTGACTTCTAATATCTTGGTCATTTCCCCTTAGTCTTTGTAGCAATTCTAATCTGGTCACAAATATGCTGCATGTACGTAGCATTGCACACAGCACTGTCTTCTTGAGTCATAATTCAAGCGTGTTCCTCTCAATTCTAATTCTTCTTTCTCATCGGTGGCCAAGTAAAGCTAATTTTGATGCCATCTGCTCTTCACTTACAACCTCTGGGATTTGATAATATTGTTCTTTCACATTTTTTGCCATCAGTTTAACTTGGATTTTAATATGTTCATATTTTTCTTAGATATGTAGCATATTTTACAAAACTGTTATCGATATTATCTAAGTGATATGCTTAAAAAGAATAGAGGTTCCCTCAGAAAATGCTCCCAAGTCGTTATGACACTTGCGTAATATTTCCCAGCATGCATGAAGAACTGCTTCCAAAGCCACCCAGAGAAAGAGCACGTGGGAGACTCACATGCTGCCTCCCTATTCTAGGGGACACAGCAAGGCCAATGGCAAGATTTGAACATGGTGTTTAACTTCCCTGAGCCTCTAAGCCTCAATGGCACAATTGGTGAAAGAGTCCTCTCACATGGGGAGGGTGTTTAGATTGCTGAAGCTTTGGCCTTGTTATTCACTGGGACACACCTTTTCAAATCTGGGTTAATGTAAATAAAGTTCATAAAAGTAAATAAATATTTTCCATAGGGCTTTAAAACATGATGACTAGTTGGTAAGTTAACTGCATTCTCCTCAGTCTAGTTTCTTTGACATCTGGATAATCTATGATCCTCTGTGTTTATCCTGGTTAAGTGAAAATGTTGACTGTCACTACATCAATTCCACAGATCTGTCAAAACTCGGGGTCGGGGGGCTTTATAAAGTTCAAAGGATCAGTGTAGATACAATTTTAGACATTTTGTTTTCAAACTATAAATGAGTATAGTTACATGAGTCCTGCCAATCATTTACAGAACAGTTGTTGACATAGGACGAAGCTATGTGGCCACAGCACACTCACGCCTGTACAGCAAGGTGTTTGTTCTCGCTCCTTACTCCACAGCCAGCTATCCATGGGTCCCTCACCTCAGCTGGACTGACAATCAGCTGGGTGGGATAGCTAGAAACCTTGGCCTTCATTCTTCCTTCAGTCTTGGTTTTCCCCCTCATCCATCTCGCAGGCTCTCACATCCCCTCCATGTCTTTGTCAATCCTATGTTCCCTGGTCTCTTCAGCACCTGAGTCAGATTGGTTCTCCTTGATGCTATCTTTACAGATAAGATTCATTTTTGACCCTCTCTTCACTTGGTTTCTCCGAGACAATCAGTCCATTCCTGGTTGTCTTAGTCAGGGTTTCTATTCCTGCACAAACATCATGACCTCGAAGCAAATTGGGGAGGAAAGGGTTTATTTGGCTTACACTTCCATACTGCTGTTCATCACCAAGGAAGTCAGGACTGGAACTCAAGCAGGTCAGGAAGCAGGAGCTGATGCAGAGGCCATGGAGGGATGTTCTTTACTGGCTTGCCTCCACTGGCTTGCTCAGCCTGCTCTCTTATAGAACCCAAGACTACCAGCCCAGAGATGGCACCACCCACAAGGGGCCCTCCCCCCTTGATCACTAATTGAGAAAATGCCCCACAGCTGGATATCATGGAGGCATTTCCCCAACTAAAGCTCCTTTCTCTGTGATAACTCCAGCTGTGTCAAGTTGACACAAAATTAGCCAGTACACTGGTTTTCTTCTTACTTTCTGATCTTCACTTCCTACTCTTCTGTTTTAATAAGACATTAAAATCTACATCCAGAAAGAACTGCCAAATCATGTCTTCACAGATGCTAATAAGTAGAATATTACCATTTAATTTCATTGTTTGGCTTAGGCAAAGGAGACAGCTCTTTTTACTTTTTATATTGTTTCCATGGCTATAAAGAACTAAAGATTAAAAATTAATACTTAATAAGATGGCAAATAGATAATATATATGCCATCAATACTTTGCTATTCTCTCATGAGCTCTTTGCATTTGATGTCATTGCATACATACAGTTGTCATGACTGTCTTCTAGCAGTTACTCATTGGGAACCCCTCCATGTTAGATATTGCAGGAAATGAAAAGTTACCCTTCATTGAACACCCTCACATTTGCAAAAATTTAATATAACAAGAACTTTACATCTTAGGTATTAAAGGCCTCAGTCAAAACTTCAGGTTCACACATCTTGCAAACAAGAACTCAGTTTTCAGGCTGCATCTCTGACTCAGCACTACCTTTATGTAACCCAGCATCAAGTGAAGCAGATTATCAGGTGCACAAGGTTGGGGAGATGTATGAGGAAGCAGCTTTCAGTGCTGACTCAACTAATTATAGAATTTTATACTTTATTTACTTGCCTTTCCAAAAACTAAGAGAAATGTAAAGGTAATGATTTTCTGCAAAGAAAAATTATCAATGTAGAAATCATTTTTTTCTTGCCTTATAATATTATGGGTTTTGTTCACTCCTGATACTTTAAACCTTGTCAAGAACTAGAGAGGCCATTGGCCCTTGAAAGAGACCAACTAATGTTTTTTGTTTGTTTTATTTTTTGCTGAATGGGCATCTCAAATTGCCTTCTAGATACTTAAGTTTATACCCAGAAATTTGTTCTGCTCCTAGCCTTTGTCAGAGAAGCATCTTTTTGTAGTAGGTAGAAGTTAATGCAGGTAATCATAACTGGTCAGAGTTCTAAGAGTGATAATTTTGTGCTTGGTTCTAAATGAGACATTGCTACCAGTCTCTCTAAAGATCAATAAACACCATGGAACAGTGAGCAGAAAGACTTTAAGAGCCAAAGGACCAGCACGGGTGCTCCGCGAAATGAAATTCTATTTTCTGAGCATGTCATGGGGCTGTGGTACTCGCCAACTCACAGTAGCTAAGGTTATCTAGACAAGACCTGTGGAAGACGGAACCCATCAGTATTTCATCATGGGTGGAGGGGAGGTTCTGAGCCCTAACCCTCCTTGAGAAATTATTGTCAAGTAATAATTGTAGAAAGAGCTGACTTTTTCCCCATAAGTGGTGTAAGCTCCAGTAAAAAACAAATGTACTCATGCTCACAACCCTAGTAAGATTTCCTGTGAAGGAAAGGGGTTCATCAGGAGAGGAAAGAAGCTAAGATTGTGTGATAAAGGGAAAGACGGCTGAAATTCATTCCGTATGCATTAAATTGACAGAATTTGTCCAAGAATACAAGAATTATTAAGATAAGGAGAAAAAATAAGCATTAGTTTGAAAGAAAGAGAAAAGGAAAAGGAAGAAAGAAAGAGAGAGAGAGAGAGAGAGAGAGAGAGAGAGAGAGAGAGAGAG
>NC_034599.1:88464308-88515835 GCF_900095145.1 Mus pahari
AAAAAAAAAAACAAAGAAAAAATGAGAAAAGTTCAACGCTGGCCTCTTGCAAGTCCTATGGGTTTAGACTTCCTGCGATTTGGGAGGTGCTGAAGCAGTGTTTCCCTGACAGCACTGACATTTTATTTTCCTTCCTGTGGCTTTTCTGGACGTCAAAGAGCCCTTCTTATATAGTTCCCAAAGTGAGATCAAACATCAGCCTGGGACTTACAAGACATCAGGGCAAACGGGGGGAGCCACCGGAGGCATGGAAAGAGATGGCAATGAGCCTCTCCTCTTTCTGTTAATTGTTCAGGTAGTTTCAGGCTGCAACTCACTGGGGTTTTAAGGACATTTTCTTGTGCTTTCCTCCCTTCTTACACATTTGCAATGCAGTGATTATTACGGCAGGGAGAGGCAAGGCCTGGTCTCATTGTAGCCGATCCATGGAGCAGTGTTAGGCCTCCAAGCAGCCACTGGTGGGTCTGCTTGCTTCTGAATCTGCCCAGTGCCCTCTGATCTTGGCAGCCGCTTGACTTTTTGAGAATAGCAGGCGTTCGTGGTCGGGAATGATGAGCAGGTACAAAGGATGATATCTTGGCCATTGACAAAGCATTGTAGAAGAGCCTGTGGATGTCTCAGAACTTAATGAGAAAGAGAACAAGGATAGATCAAATGCTGCTGAGGGCTGAGGCGTGGTTCAGGTAATTTCAGTATAACAAACACCTCTGACTGTATACTCGCAGGAAAAAAAAAACAAATATATTTTATTCTTTACTGAATTCCCAGTGACTAGCACAATATTGGCACAACATAGGCACTCAACTGGTCTGTTAATAGTATGCAAATGATATCCATAAACTATCTTTTTATCTGATTTATGGGCTAGATTTATCTGGTAAATAGTCCTTAAATGAGACCAACTTTGTGTCACAATATCTCAGACAATGTTGGGTGTTTACAAGATAAAGGAAGATGTATCCCTTGAGAGATTTAAACCCCTGGTTTGACTTTATGGGGGGTTGCGGTTTAAATTTATATTGCCTGTGACATTCAAGAGACTCAAACTGAAAAATCAATTTAAAACTAGTTCTTAGATTGGGACAAAGCAAAAACAAAAATAAAGCATCTTTGTAGGGCTATACTCTTAGCCAAGGCCACAAAGATGTCACCTTTGCTAAAGTGCCACCAACACTACCTCACAGTGGGGAAAAAATGTGCAATGAAGCAAGTACCTGTGAGAGACAGCAGAAATGACAAAATGGAGAGCACCAATGTTCCAGTAGGGGATAACTGGAGGAAGCTTATAAAACGTTTGTGTCAAATGATTCAAATGGAAGCATTAGAACACAATGTAATGAAAGAAACAGACATTATCAAAATACGGAACAAATGTATTGAAGACCGTAGGTACTTAAAAAATATTTTCAAGTATATGGGGCTAGACAGATGGCTCATTGGTTAAGAACACAGGCTGCTTTTCAAGAGAACCCAGGTTCAATTCCCAGCAACCACATAGTGGCTCACAACTGTCTGTAACTCCAGTTCCAGGAGATCTGAAGCCCTCTTTCAACCTCCACAGGCACGAAGCATATGCATTTTTCACAGACATACATGCAGGCAAAACCCCATACACATAATTATCTTTAAATAAAAATACGAGAATATCAAGGATAATTTATGTAAGTTAAATATATCTTCTATAGTGAATAACTTCACAACCAGCTAAGATTGAGAAAATAAAAATAATAAATAAATAAACCATTAAGTACAGAGAAAAATAAGAACTAAAAAAAGCAATAAATCCAAAAGCAAAGGGTGGTCAGGGCAATTTGGAGGCAATGACTGAAATAAATTCAGGTGTATCAATACTAAACAAAGTTGGAGCAGACTAACCTGTGTGCAAATAAGGAAAGACTTTAGACTTGATTTCTAAAACTGTTCATTGAAGTAAAAGATACACAAAGAAAACTGTAGCTAAGTGCAGAACATGATGAAAATTCACAAACTGAACTCAGGTGCAAAACCAGAATTCAGATCATGAAATACCAGCACCTCAGAGGCCTAACTCATGTCCCTTCCTGCCACCTTCCTGATCGCTCCTGAAGCAGTGGCTGTCCCGAGTCCAACATCATGTCTTGGTTTTGGTTTTTTAATCCAGATTTGAATGAGGATGTAAAGCGAAAAGGCAAAATTCACAAAATTCTCAGAAAAATAGAATTCATATCCGTGATTATAAAAATTATGAAGTACAAAATCACATACAAAGGAAAAAGACTGATAAATTTTACTACATTAAATAAAAATGTTTGTTTAGCAGAGGGTGTCATAAAACCAATAGTCTAGTAAAAACTGAGGGAGAAAAATTGTAGTCAAACAGCTCCCCAAGTATCAGTTCCCAGAACACACAAGGAATCCCTCCAGATCCATGAGGAATTCACAGCCAGTTAGTTTGCAAAATGGACAAAAGAAATCAGCGTACATTCCACTGGAGAGTGAATCTTTATGGCAGTCGATGTATCACAATGTTTGACATGGGGATTACTAGGGAGGTCAGAAATGAAACCACAGCTACCCTGGTAAAGTCTAAACTAGTATAGTACAGTTAGAAGCTGAAACTGAAGCAGCCTCTCTGGGTCACAGCCTCAGATCTGAGCACTAACTGTGTATTCTCGACCAGTTTGCTCTCCTTTGTACTTTGATCTTGCCATCTATAAAATGAAACCAATAATCCTCCCTATCCATTTTATTCTGTTTTCTGTTGCTAATACTAAGAAAGGAAGGTCATTTGTGTTTTGTCCCAGTCTTGAGGGCCACATCTGCTGCTGGTCTTTTTGGTGGCAGAGTTCTGAACTAGATCAGAACATCATATGCAAGAGATGGGACCACAAGAGATACCTAGACAGACAGACATAGTAACCCGTTATTCACCAGACTGACCTAATTCATTCATAAAAGCGGGGCCTTGGTCACCTCTTAATGTCTCATAATGGAGAAAATTTAGCATCTGTTTTTGAAGGAGGCAAGCCATATTCTGATGATAGCACCAGCTCACGGGATTACTGTGATGGACAAATTAGTTATTATACTTAAAGTGTTAGAAAATGGAGGGAATTTCATTTAATTGTGTGCCTTAGGCCAGCTTGTTATGTTACCAGGCACTGAATTGATTAAACAGCATCTACTTCTCAGAGGTCTGTAGTCTAGGAAACTCACGCCCAAGGTACTGTCAGGTTTATTACCTGACAAGGGCTTTCTCTATGGTTTGCAGAGAACTGCCTTCTGGCTGCATTCTCTGGTGGCAGACAGAGAACAAACGAAGAAGACTGTCATATCTGTTTTAACAAGGGCACCTACACCCATCAGGATCAGAGATCTACAAACTTACCCTAAGCAGGGGAGACAGTTATTGCATTAGGAATCAGTACTTCACATGGATTTGAGAATATAGTCATCTAATCCATGACTAGATTAATAATCATGTGTGTAAAAGGACCTTGGACCTCTTGTGCTTTCTTTATATTACATTCTGAGTGATCTTACTCAGAAAAATGGATTAATGTACAGTTCCAGCACAGATTCCAAGTGTAGTCTCGCATGCTCCTACATCTTCTATACATAAGCACACACATTTCTAACATTCTTCTGAACTTTAAGTGGCCTAAAATTGACCCTATCTACTCAGCCAAAAGCCCACTCAGGTATTCCTTCTTTATTGAAAGCAACCCATCCTTCCATTAGTCCAGGCCAAACCTTCTGATTTATTTCTCTTTTATCCTAACTTTAGTAAATACTCTCATGCCTTTCAATACATGTATTCGTTCCCTCTCCCTCTCCCTCTCCCTCTCCCTCTCCCTCTCCCTCTCCCTCTCCCTCTCCNTCNCNCNCCCCCCCCGTGTGTCCCCACAATCCCATTACCACTACTCTGATCCAGGATGCTGACATCTCCCAACTAAGCTATCACATTAGCCTTCACAGTGCCTGTTCTACCCCAGGCCTGAATCCCTGCAAGTTATTCTCAGCATAGCATCTGAATGATGGTGCTACGGCATAAAGATGTCTTGCTGTTCAACTCTTCTAAACCCCTCCAGGACCTTCCCATCTTCCTCAGTAAAAGCCTAAATTCCAATGAAATCCTATAGGTGCCTGAACAATCATGTCCTGAGTTCACATTCTGACTACAGCTTTTCCACGTCCTCTGCTTGGGATGTTCATACTGCTGCTTGCTCTATCTGGAGTGTTGGAGCGTTCTAGAGACTGGTGTGGCTTACCTCTCACTTTTTCTTCTTAGATCTTCACCTAAATGACTTTTTTTTCAGTGACATCTTCTTTGAACACTGTCTAAAACCTCAGCACCACCAGCCTCCATATTTTACATCTCCTAGAGATGTTGGAAGGAGAATGAACCCATAGGCTCATAAGTTTGACTGTGGGTGATGAGAGAGCTGAAGGCAGGTGATGGGCACATGGGTAATGAGAGGATATAAAACTATGTGTTTTTCTATTCTGTCATAGATTTTTCACTCTTTGGTGGCAGTACACAAAAGTCTACTTATTAGTGAGAGCATAAATCCAGTGTGAAGCACCACAGCTTCAGAATGGCTGCTATGATGTTCTAGGAGTTCACCGAAGTTCATAGGCCTTGCGTCTAGTTAATTTTGATGTGTGATTATTCTTTATTTGCAAGTTTTTCATAATAAATTTTAATAAAAGTAATAATGCTGATAAATTTCAAGCTCAAAATGTTGAGCCATTTAGACTGCATAGTTTTATTTCTATATAATTTCAAAACATGAAAGAAAAATTAATATTTTAACATATACAAGAAAAACATAAAGGGAAGCCAGGCAACAAAGTGTTCTGTTTTGTGAGAATGACTAAGACGGGGATAAAAAAAATGACAGGACTGTGGAGCAATTTTAAAGGCAAGTATTGTGTTGTCTTTTTTGTTCTGGTTTTATTTACGGGCACAGTCAATATTTGTTAATTGTCATGCTTACAAAAATACCACCTGAGTTCACCCCTTTAATTATCCTGGTGATCCCGTCTTTACTGTTGCCAGGATCTCTACCTTCTTCAAAACAGGGTTTTTTTTTCTTTCATTCTTCCTCATGTTTGTTTCTCAGAAGTATTCCCCAACTGTGTAAACATCGTTAATCCAATTTCCCATCCGGAGGACACCATATTTTCCTCACGACTGACCAATCAGAGTGATTTGCCAAAGCAATTCACTTCTTATTGATTTTGCCATACCTGCTCTTGTAGATTAGTTCATTTCTTCCTTTAGGTTGTGGTCCCTTTACGTGCTACATGATCCCATGGTCTGCGGTGTGTTAACTGAAGCCTTGAAAAACTTAGCAAAGATTCCATTGAAAATCTGGCAAAGACAAAAAAAAAAAAAAAAGCCACCCCACCTTATGCTGTTTGAGTTTGTGCTGCTGCTGCCTCCAGTTCTGGAGGCCAGCTTCTCGGGTGCATAGGTATTGCCAGCTCTTCTTGCCAGCCTAGCCATTCTGGTATCAGTTCTGAACATCGCCCAACATTCTCTTGATAATACTTAGCGTGCTCAATGATTCATTCCCTCCCCTTGCCTTTTGAAGCATTTGGGGGGGGCAATTTTTGTTTTTAAAACCTAGTCCCCTTCCCTCAACTCAGTTAAATTCTTTTCTTTTCTTTTAAGGGTTTATGGTACAACAGAAGCCTTATTTCTCTTCCCCCTGGAACCTTCTTAGGTTCTAGCTAGAGAAGAGCTCGTTGCTTTGCTTCAGTCATATGAGACACACGTAAATATTTACAGTGTCATTTATTCTTGCCTTGCAGTTCCGTAATTGTTTATAATTGTTCCATAATGGCTGTTCAACCACTAGGAACTAATTTTGGATGAAAATCTAAAGGGAATAAAAGAAAATAAAGAAACCAACTGGCTGGTAAAGATTAGAGATGGTTCAACCTCCTTACTAATTACGAATTATAAGCTAAACAATAATAATGTCCCCCAAGACTGAAAAAACTTAAAGTTGATCATACTATGTAGTAGTAGAATTTCAGGGAAACAGCGAGTACATGTGGATATGGATGTGGTGGTGAGCATGCCTCTTCTAGGAATGGAACCCTAGTGTAATGCAGATGGATCTCCTTACCGCAAGGCCTGAGGAGCTGGGTCTCCACATGGCAAGGACCTGTGGGAATATTCATGCGGAATCTTCTGGTCTTTCCTGAGGAAATGCTTGGTTCACTCTTGCCTTGCGTTTGCATTCTTGACTTTGCTATCGGGACTCTTTACTTTCATTTTGTCAGTGACAGACATTTCCTCAGAACCAGAAAAAGGAAGCTTGGACTATGACTTATTCTTGTTTGTCTCTGAGGATCATGGAAACGGAACATCACACGACTCCTCTGTTTGTTAATAATGGTGATGCGGCTGAGCCAATGCGAGGCCTTGGTCTGGGTACATCAGCTAACATCTGGATGTTTCCTTCCTTTAGGAACTTAGTTCTAACAACAATCTTACCATTGACTTGCTCTAAATAAAGGCTAGATGACAATAAAAAATGGTTTGAAAGTTCTTGCTGAATCATTGGTTCCAAGACCTAATAGGAACATTCAGAGGTGAGCCAAGTAAGGAGAAGGAACTGACTCAGGATAGTCATTTGCTGAGAGCACTGGGCATTGGAAGAACTAGATCTCCTGACTAAGATATGGAGAGATGTTAAGTGACAACAGTTAAGTCAGAATTTCCTGGGTATATAGTATACTGTAACCACAATTGCTACAAACCACAGTCCCTGGGTTATGTGCCATTGTGCTGGGTTAGATAGTAATTGTTTGCGGAAGCTCTATTTCCCCTTTCTTGATGCAGCTCATGGGTTAGTAGGAAGCTGCAGAGATTGAGGAGGAGAAGGAAGAGGAAAGGACAGTGTGCACATTATTGTTAAATGTCGGAAGTTCTTTAAAGGGATTGTACATGAGAAAATGGGAAAATAAATGTAAACCTTTCAGCTACGGAGAAATAGATGTATAAATAAAGGTGGCCTGAGTTGTCTCAGTGCCAGAGTGTGTGAGCTATACTTCTTGATCCAAGTTTTCTTTTGTCTATTCCATGCATCTTCCTTTGGGTTTTGAACTCCGACAGGGCTGGACTCCTGCAGGGATGTGATGAGCTATATTGTTAGAAAATTTCAGAGTGTCAGTTGAAATGAGTCATAGGTAAAAATTTCCTTTAGTATATTTCAATATAATAACATTTTTGGAAGCTTAAAACGGTACTATTTTTATTAAATATATCTTTTTAGAGGAGGATCTCTTATATGGTTAGAAATATATAAAAAATGGCTACTAAGAAGGCTCTATTAACAACAAAAGATAACTCTTAAAGGAGACATTTTTACATTACTTGTTTAATTGTAAGTAATTTTATAAAAGAAATAAAATAAAAAGTTGCACACCAAAAATCTTCTAAATGCAACTAATTAAATGTAGCACTTAATTGAAATTAAGCATTCATATCCCTTAGTGTTTATATTAGAAACCACAGAAGATTTAACTTTAATGAAGTAAGGTACCAGTGTGAGGGGTTAGGAAAAGGCTCTCTGCATAAAGCCTAGAGAATGCAGAATTCAGCAAAAAAATAGGAAGATAAAAGCAGAAATAAAAGAAACGTAAGATAAAACTGCAATGGAGAAGAGCGGCAAGGTCAAAGTTGTTCCCTTGACGAAGCTAAGGAGTCAGACCATTGTAGTGAGTCAAAGAGGAAGAGCGAAAAGTCAACCTAGCCATCAAAGTAAATGAGGTCCACAGCAGAGGCTCCATGGAGATAAAAAAGACAAGGATCTCATGAAAACACTATGCAAGCAAATCTGAAAGTTTAGATGAAATGGATAATTTTCTAGAAACATAAGCTATGCAAGCTATCTAAAAAGAAGACGAAAGGAAATT
This sequence comes from Mus pahari, assembly GCF_900095145.1. NCBI lineage: Eukaryota > Metazoa > Chordata > Mammalia > Rodentia > Muridae > Mus > Mus pahari. The sequence goes on from NC_034599.1 coordinate 88,472,223, forward strand.
GAATTGGGAACTAAAACATCAGTTCACCAGAAACACAGCAAGGCTGCTTGTTTTCTTGGGTGAGTGTAATTTTATAAAAATCGTTCAAAAGCAAAGACAAGGCAGGAGTGCACCCACTGTTATCATCACAGAGATGGTGCAATACACCGGAGATCAAAACTTGTCAGCATCAGTGTCTTAGTTTCTTTTCTTGGTGGTGTGATGGATGAACTCGATTTATTCGGACTCCAAGTTCAGGGATTCGGTCCAGGATGGAAGTGACATCATGTCAGCAGGAAGCAGCTAGAAGCAGCTGGTCATGCAGCATCCGCAGTCAGGAAGCAGTGAGGGATAGATGGGCATGGCTGCTCAGCTCTCCTTCTTTATGTGTGCAGTTCAGAATCCCAGGCAGGGAAAGGTGCCACCCACAGGGGCAGATTCCCCATCTCAACTAAAATAGTCAAGATAATCTGTAACTAGCACAGTCAGAGGCCTGTCTCCCAGATGATTCTAGACGTTATCAAATTGACAACTGAGACTAATCCCAATGAGCAGTGAGAATGAGCCACATATGCCAATCTCACAGATGTACAGATGAAGGTTTTAAACAAAATAATACCGAGCTGTATTTGTCACTGTTTAAAAAGAACTAGCCAGTCTAGCTCTATCCTAGGGATGGACTGGGACTCTGACCTAGTGCATTATAGGTATAATTTTCCACCTTAACAAATGAAAAAATATATATAACCGAAAATAGACTTTTTTCATACAATGTATTCTAATTACAGTTTGGCTTCCCCTCCCTCAGCTCTCTGCATTCCCCCTCCTTCTCCTTCCATCTAGATCCACGAGCTTTCTGTCTCTGCTTAGAAGACAAACAGGCAGCCAAGGAATAATAATAATGCAAAATAAGGTCAAATAAATCAGTAAAAGACAGAATGAATAGGAAAAAAAAGCCAAAGAGAAGGCACAAAAAACACATATAGATGCAGAAATGCACACATTCTCACATACAGGAAGCTCATAAAAACACAAAGCCAGAAGCCATAATTATATACAAAAAGAAATTGAAAGGTTTGAAAGAAAACGGCCTGACACAACACTAAGAGGCAAAGCACCTCCAAAGATGCCATTGACTTTGTTTCCTGTTGACCATCTACTGCTGAGCATGAGGACTACCCTTAGGAATCATTTGTTTCCCCAGTGAGCCACCCTTGGAGAAAACAAGTTTTTCATTTGCAAATAGTTATCAGTTGCAGATAGCTTTGGGATAGGGTTGGAGGCATCTCTAGGAGCTCATTGTGTGTTGGTCCTTGTTTTCTTGGTGCGCTCCATCCCTTCTGATGCTTATGCTCTTTCTGCCTCTTGAGAGGGAAGGATTTGCTTGAGACATCCAGTTTCCAAAGTTCCAAAATCTCTCACTCTCAGCACATCTGTCTGTAGGCACCTTTACCTGTTCGCATCTGCTTCCGGAGGAAGCTTTGATGAGGGCTGAGTGAGACACTGATCTATGAGCCTAGCAGATTGCTGTTAGGAGTCCTGTCCTTGCTCTATTCCTTTAGCACAGTGGATCCCAAGCTTCCTCACGCTGGGATCCTTTAATACAGTTCCTCATGCTATGGTGACCCCCAACCATAAAACTATTTTTGTTGCTACTTCATAACTATAATTTCATTACTACTATGAATTATAATATAAAATATCTGGGTTTACTGAAGGTCTTAGCCAAACCCTGTGACAGGGTCATTCGACTCCAAAGGGGACACGACCCACAGGTTGAGACACCCTGGTTTTCCCCTTTTAATATGTTTCTGTTGTTTTCTGTCTTTTTGGTTTTGAACAATGAACATCCTGAGTGTTAATCTTCATACATGTCACGTGATTTCCTTACAAGCTCTGAGAAGAATCCTGACTCCAGGCAGGCTTTCTATCCTGCACAGCTTTATTATTATGTTCCTAAATGTACATGAGAAAAGATTATTAACAACTGCTCAATCAGGGCATAAAATAGACTAAGGGTTCACCTCTCGGTCTCTCCGAGAATCTGATAGGACGCTCAGAGTCAGTACAAGCCTATCCTCATTTACATTTACAAGCAATATTCAGTCCCAGAAAGCGAGGCTTCATGAGCCAAATTACTGAGCTTCCCAGTGACTGCAACTATTAATAAATAGCCTCAAAGCTTAATAACAGGAAGAAAAGTGAAAGAGACAAATCAAGAATTGAAAGGAAAAATGATTAATACTTTAAAAAGCTAAAAAATAATGGCAGTACTATGCAGGAGGTATAAAAAATGTAAGAAAGCAAAATGGAAATGTTAAACTCTTTTACAGTTCACAAATGGACAATCCAATTGCACTTTCTTCAACACAGAGTTTGAACCAATTAAAGGAAAGTCTGTTAAACCAAGGAATCATTAAAACAAAACAAAAATATCTTAGATACTTGCTTTTCATTTGCAACATATAAATACATATTAATTTGTTAACTTTTGATTATTTGATGTGTGAGTTAGCTCTCCATTACTATGACAAAACACCCAAGTCAATCGTCCTAAAGACAATAAATATAAGTAGCTTATTTTAGCTCACATTCTTATTCATGGCCACTCAGCTCTATGGTTGGAGCCTATGGTAGCAAAAGAACACCGTAGGAACATAGATGAGGTCCTGTCACTTTAAGGGAGTTGAGATGCAGAGAGGTGCAGACAGCTAGTCCCAATTTTTTCTTTAAAGCCACATCTTAAATGACTTAATTTTTTTCCTACCTGGTCCCATCCCTCAAAGGCTCCATCATCTCCCAATAGCATTGCAGGCTAAGAGCCATACCTCCAAAATATGGGCCTTGGCTGGGGCTGGGAACATTTCAGATATCAGCAACAACAAAAGGCAATATATGTTTTAAGCATCTGCCTTTTGAATGTTTGATTCCTAACTTGTCTTTATTATATAAAATACCTCCAGAATCTATCAACCAGAATGTCTAGCTCCATTTCTCTCACTTTAGGTCTGAGCCAAAAGCTAGACATTGGCAAAGTAATATAAATTAAGATTTCTCCTATATTTAAAGATGTAACATTTTACAGTTGTCTTGCTTACTGCTAATTTAGCAGCATTTGCTAAGCAGCTTAATTGTGTCAAGTATTCTGACATGTTTAACTTAGTTCTGTAAAAACATCAGCTCTCCTGCACATTCATTTTGCCATACATCAATATATCTAAATAGGCAAGTACTTATATAAAACTTAATGCAAAGGTAACCAGGGATGAGTAGTTTAGTCAGTAAAATGCTTGCCTTGCAATCATGAAGACCGGTGCTTGAACCCCAAAACTCACAGTAAAAAAAATATCAGCGTGTTATAGAGCATTAGTGTAAAGTTGTGGTGGAGCAGTGAGGACATGGACGCAGAGACACGCACATACATGTGGTTTGTAAGCCCAGCACCCTAGCAGAATCAGTGTGCTCCAGGCCAGTGAGAGATGTTCTTCAAAAATGTGTTGGACAACACCTGGAGAATTACACTTGAGGTTGTTCCCTAGCCTTTACAGGTGTGTGGACATATGGGCAACTGCACACACACAAACATACATACACACAAACATACATGCACACAAACATATAGCGGCAGATGAGCCAGACATAAGCAGACTGTGTCACAAGCACCAAAGGCTCTTGGTGAGCATGGCATTTGTTTGGGGGAATGTAAGTGCCTGTGGACCTGCGGAGGATCCTATTGGCCACCGGTGTCTGGTGTGTGGGACTTGGGCAGCTTGTTCCAGCAGAAGCAGTGAAAGGCCACCTTTAGAATCAGTCTTTCCCAGTGCACAAGCAAGGAACTTGTTTAGCATGCAGAGTAGATTTTGATAATGATCATAAATCCACATATATCCAAAAGAAATTTCTAAGAGACCTTTGTGGGTTAATGCTGATGTGCCTAAATACAAAAATAAAATTACCCATCAAGTCAACAAACAAGCGTGAAATAAAGCTGTCCCCTCCAGGGCTGATTTATGCAAAGTTCTATGTGACAATAGAACCTCCTTTCCCAGAAACAAAGTGAAAGGCCTTCTTCCACGATGATAATTCATAACTTTTTTGGCATTTTCTCTATATTGTAGAAGGCTGCAGTAGCTTCTGATCGAACAGTCACTCTGAAGGGGAGCTTTATAAATCTCACTGAATAAAAGAAAGTTCAATGAAGTTAATGGATACAAAATAAGAATTTTCTGGAGCCCAACATAAGCACTGATCAGCTATACTCACTGGGTTTTAACTGTGTGCTACAAAGGATCGAATCAAGTAAACCTAATTTTCATCAGTTATTGATTTATTAGTAGTCAGTCCTTCGTAAAAATCATTTGATAGTGGTTCTCAAGTTGAATGGCATTATCCAAATGTCATATTTTTTATCATTCATTTCCATTGATTTCTCTGACTTATAAAGATGCTTTCACAGTTTCTACTTGCTCCTCAGGCCCAGCAGAATCAATGTTTTGCTCTTGGCTGCTGGCGGTCTATTGAATGCCTTTCTGTGGTCCATTCTGCCAGAGCAAAAAAAAAAATTGAACTCAGAATCTTCTGAATAATAGTGATAATTTTTAACCCTTTGCTTGTAGTTTTTTATTTCCTTACAACCAAATCGATGAACTTTCTAACCACCTAGAGAACAAACGTTAAGAATGTGAATATCATTGTTTGCATTCAGTGTAAGGTTGAGTTTCCTATAAATTCATTAGAATTTTTTTCAGGACAGGATGATATCAAAATCCTTCTTTATTCTGGGTTTTAGTTTATTCTTATTGGGTTCTACACATATCATTGTTTTTCTTGGTTATTAGCAATATAGAGAAAAATTCATTAGATTTAAGATCTCATTGAAAGACCCAAAGAAAATATCAATGCCTCCTCCAAATTGTAAAATATTCTCTTCTATGTTTTTGTTAAAACTGGACCTCGATGAAAATTTGACAGGAAATCTGGTCAAGTTAATAGAAAATCAGTTTAATTGGTATTCACATTCTTTTCCCTCAGAAATAAAGATTAAAAAAGGATAACAATAGTTTTTGTAAAGTTCTGGTGTCTAGTATAGTATTTATGAGTATGTCAAATTACCTGCTTTAGAAAGCTCACCCATAGGAATTTGAATATGACAAGTGTGTTAGGATAAATGATAGTGTTCGTGAAGAATAATGTAACCCAAAATAAGTTCCATTCTTGAGATTTTTTAAGCAACAAGTCACTGCTATTTCAGATCCGGGCATCAATAACACTGCAGAACACTGGGGGTAAAGCTTATACAAACGCAGACCAATTTGATTCCAGTGTTTCCTATGAATCTAAAATATTTCAATGTGAAAATGGCCAGTCATTAAACAGAGCTCAATAATATCTTAAAATGTGATGTTTTCATTGATGGCATTTTAACCGAGGAAGTAGGATTGTGTAGAGACCAAACACAGTCTGTGAAGTGTGGGGTAAATGTTTGTTGCCACAAGAACACATGGATCTCAAGGTGGGCAGAGTATCAGCCATGTCTTTGGTTACTGTCATTCAGATGAATGACAAAGGCAGATTCAAAACCCGATAAAGGATATCATTAGAAATACTTCCTTCCTATCTCCCTATAGGCTGTGTGCTTGTGCTCCACCCTTCTTATTTGTGTGTTGAAATTGGAGTCCCCAGTGTCACTGATATTTGGAGATGGGGACTCTCAGGAGGTTCTTGACTCCATGTTCATGATGGGAATACATGAGAGAATTTGCTTCCTCTTTTACTGTGAGCGTTTATGAGCAAACATGCATCAGAAACCAGGACAAGGAGCTTCATCAGACTCTGATCTACATCCACCTTGACCTTGAACTTCCTATCTTTCAGTCATGACAGAAATAAGCCTTTGCTTCTGAAGCCACCCAGTCTGGAATACATTTCTGATGGCAGTCTAGACTGACCAAGGCATGAATATTCATGCCTTGCTCCAACTCACAACTTTACCATAGGCTAATGAGAAGGATTGAAAGATACTGAAGCAATGTTTTACAGCTAGAGAGAACTGTGATGCAAATGGCAGGCTCTGAGTAATTGTGATGTGTCAAGGTAGACTCCTCAGAACAAACACTGCTGCTCTGATGGAGGAGACGAATGGAGAAGTCCTGCCTGTAGCAGAGGTACGGGTATAGTTATCTAAATTTTACTACAAACCTAAAACTACTCTTAAAAATTAGCCCTAGAGCCACACACACAAAATGAGTAAAAACAGAGTCGCTAAATGGGGTAAAATGTTTTATAAAGGAATAGAAGCCTTTTAAAAATTAGTACTGTGTGAAAATTTTCTTACTAGTGCCTAATATTAGGATGAATATGCCTTTCCACTTATTAATTAAGGAACTTTTTAAAAGGCACAATCTAATTTTTGCAAAAAAAAAAATATTGTGTCAACTCAGTAATTTTCTTTACCTAGTATTTATTGGTGAAACCACAGGGGGGAAAAAAAAAAAAAACAATTACGTTATTCTACAACTTTATTTTTTCCCAGAGCCAGTGCTGCCGGGTTGCTGGAAAGTGGCTTCTCTAGAGTGATTACCAGAATGGATCCATGTTACCTAGCACCTCTAACCCAACCACACACTCCACACACACACACACACAGCCTCAGTGACACTACATGCCAACTACAGCCTTCAGAAAAAAAAAAAAAAAAAAAAAAAAACTTTTATTTCCTAGACTAACAGGGCTGTTGAATGAAAGGGGGCGGTCACCTGTGTAGACTTGGCTCTTGAGTTTAGTTTTCTGTGCAAAATCCCCTCTGCTGCTGGAGCCAAGTGGGACAAAACAAAATGATTGATATTCCAGGTAACTTATTTTACATGAGCCAAAGGAGTAGTAGAGAAGTCGTCACCGTGTTTAAGAGGTAAATTTCAGCTGAACACAGGGAAGGAGTTTGCAGGAGTTGTATAGCCACAGGGTGCCATTGCTTCCTTGTTTAGCATGGCAGTTTGAATAGAAATAACTCCCGTAGTCCCATGTATTTGATGCTTGGTCTCCAGTTGATGAGACTAATTTTTAGAAGGATTGTTGGAGGAGGGGTGTCAGTAGTGGTGGGCTTTGAGGTTTCAAAAGCCCACACCATATTCTCTCTCTCTCTCTCTCTCTCTCTCTCTCTCTCTCTCTCTCTCTCTCTCTCTCTCTCTCTCTCTCTCTCCCTGTTGTTGTATCAAGATTTAAGTTCTTCACTTCTGCTTCAGCACCATAACCCCCTGCCTGTAGTCATGCTCCCCTGCCATGATGGTCATAGACTCTAATCTTCTGAAACAGTAAACCCTAATAAACTCCTTTTTTCTATATGTTGCTTGGTTATAGTGTCTCAACACAGCAATGGGAAAGTGACTAAGACACATGGCCATAAGGGTTCTGCCTTTAGCCACAATCTATTACAGACTGAGCAGTGCATTCACAGAGTCTGCGAGAGATTAAGAATTGGTTAGATGTCTGGACTCTACACAGATTGAGTCTGTCTGAAATCCTGTGATCCTAAGGCATGTTTTTGTGGGTGCTTACATCAAGATAGCTCTAAGGCCAGGCTTATATAGGAACCAATATTTCTGATCCATATCATCAGAATATACACAGTGTGAAGCTGGAAAGTTAAGAAGTCTTCCTGATGGTATCATAGCATAAATGTGACCCTACAGAGCCCTGTGCTTCAGTAGAAAAAAGACAAAGTTACAAGTAGAAAAACCTCCAGAAGTGAGAATATTACTATCAGTGTTAATGGCTAAAGTAATTTAGCAAATTGAAAGGAAACAGCTTTCCCTTAAGTTATAAACTTGAGGAATTCAGAGAACCTGGGTACAGTAGTTGTTCACTATTTATTCAGTTTAATGAAACACAATTCCTTGAAGCTGTAACTACATTTATTTCCTATATTAACTTTACTGGCTTAATGATGCCTATTCATCTTCCTAAAATGTGTTTCGTTGTCTTTTTATAGTCTGGGCTTTTGAAGGAATCATGGTTTTTTTTAAAGTAAAATTGGGTTTAGAAAAGACAATGAAATGCAAAGGGCGAGAGAGGACTAAGGAGCAAGCAGGAGTTCATAGAAAGTCCAAACCATCGCAAGCAATGAAGCATTATGACACGTGCTTGTGAGGTATACTCCAGAAAACAAATGACCTCAATGCCTTCACCTCCAGCAGAGGGATGAGACGCAGAATGGCAACTGTGTAATGTGCATCTTATTTGAGATACGTAAATAATCTATGCATGTCACCTCTCTCTAATGCTGTAGGCAGTAATCATACTACTCTAGATCCAGCTTCTTAAACTATGGGGAAAAGATGGGAGATCATAGGTAAGTGTGAGGGTTATGAATACAGTTGACATTAATATAAGGTTTCTGATTATTCTACAACCATAAATTAAGTCAAAATGAAATGCAAAATGAACCCGGATGTTTCTAGAAGCACTCACCCTGATAGCATGTAGCAACATCACTGCGGTCTTAGTTCTACATACATGACACATGCACTTTGCACTGAGCATGAGTCAAACCAGGCAATTTCACCAATGCTGCCTGAAGTCCTTCTGCTCATAGTCAAGACTATTGCATATTATGAGCTGCACCTTAAAAATATAATGATTTAATCACAGAAAATAAAGATGTAATGTTTTCCTACTACCAGTCTTTATGTATATCAAGTTACTCTGTATTTGTATTGTATTATGCCATCGTATTGATTTTAAAACTGCTGTTTGAGTTACTAACTTTGGTTTCTTAAAAAGTCATTTGATGAATTTTGGCTTGGAATTAGGACAATAGTTCCAAAAGTTCCTGAAACGATTCTAAATATTTCCGCATTTTGTATTGTACATATGTAAAATGGAATTCTCACATTGACAATTTTAACAATCAATTTGATCAATTCTGGAAATGCTGAAGGTGCTCTACATCCTGCAGTATCAAATATTCAGTTAAGGCTTAATCCCTTACATAATATAAACAAGTATCTTGATCTCAGTACTATGCAAATTTGCTTTAACTTTCTGCATTCAAGTAAAATATACATTAAAGAATTGGGTTTTTAATTTTTTATTGGATATTTTCCTTATTTACATTTCAAATATTATACCCTTTCCCAGTTTCCCTCTCTCCCAGAAACACCCTATCACATCCTCCCTCCCCCTGCTTCTATGAGGATGTTCCTCCACCTACGCACTCCCACCTCCCCGCCCTTGATTGCCCTACACTGGGGTATGTATCAAGCCTTCATAGGACCAAGGACCTCTCCTCCCATTGATGCATGACAAGCATATCCTCTGCTACATATGTGGCTAGAACCATGTGTACTTCTTTGTTGATGGCTTAGTCCCTGGGCGTTCTAGGGGGTCTAGTTGGTAGATATTGCTGTTCTTCCTATGGGCTTGCAAACCCCTTCAACTCCTTCAGTCCTCTAACTCCCCTATTGGGGACCCCATGCTCAGTCCAATGGTTGGCTGCAAACATCTGTCTCTGTATTTGTAATGCTCTGGCAGGGCCTCTCAGGAGACAGCCATATCAGCCTCCTGTCAGCATGTACTTCTTGGCATCCACAATAGTGTCTGGGTTTGCTGACTGTATATGGGATGAATCCCCAGGTGGGACAGTCTCTGGGTGGCCTTTCCTTCAGGCTCTGTTTAACACTTTATCTTCATATTTGCTCCTGTGAGTATTTTGTTCTCCTTCTAAGAAGGACCAAAGCACCCACAATTTGGTCTTCCTTCTTATTGAGCTTCATGTGGTCTGTGAATTGTATCCTGGTTATTTGGAACTTTGGGGATAATATCCACTTATCAGTTGTCTTATAATCCATTTCTCTATAGCTTATTAGCCCTGTTTGATTGTATACCTTGCATTTTATATACTTATCTTGCATTTTATTTACCTATGTGTTCAAAATTCTGTAAAATGTCTTGGGTGTAAAGGAATCACAAGTGGAAAGGCTTAAGAAGCCCCATCCAGAGTACAGTGGAAGTCTGGAGTTTCTCTGAGGGAGAAAGAATGAGTCGGAAAGGACTCCTTCAGTGGAAAATTGGTCTTTATTGTATGTTGGTCGTTATGGATAGATAGATGGGTGCAAACAGACATGTGGGAGAAAACAAATATCTGTTGCCTAAAGTCAACCTTCCTTAATTAGCCTCCACTAAATAACAAAGTAGGTCCTGATCACTGTATTATCACAGCAACAGAAAGCAAGCTAGAATATCCAGTGTGGTAGCTTGAATAGGAATGGATCCCATAGACTCAGGTGTTTACAAGTTTGGTCCATAGGGAGTGGCACTATTAGGAGGTTAGCGTAGGTATAGCCTTGTTGGAGGAAGTGTGTCACTGTGGAGGAGGATTTGGAGGATTCATATATGTACAGGCTACACACAGTGTGACACACAGTCTCTCCTTGCTGCCTGCAGATCAAGATGTAAAACTCTCAGCTCTTTCTCTAGCACCATAGCTACCCGGACACTGCCATGTTTGCCACCATGATGATAATGGACTAAACCTCTGAAACTATAAGCCAGCCACAATTAAATGTTTTATCTAATTTGTTCTTAATATTCTATTGATTATTTTATTTATATATCTCAATTGTTGCCCCCAGCTCCCCCTCCCAGAGCTCTTCCCCTACCCCCTGCCCTTCACCTCTGAGAGAGTATCTCCCCTCTAGTATTTCCCTTCCTTGGGGCATCAAGTCTCTATAGGATTAAGTCCATCCTCTCCCACCTAGGGCAGACAAGGCAGTCAGTAGGGGGTCTTGAACCAGCCCATATATGTTCTTCAGTTGGCGGAATAGTCTCTGGGACCCAGAGAGCCAGGTTAGTTGACACTGTTGGTCTTCCTCTGGGGTTGGAATCTCCTTCAACTCCTTCAATCCTTCCCCTAACTCTTCCATAGGAGTCCCCAACCTCACCCGAAAGCTTAGCTGTTATGTATCTGAATCAATCTCTGGCAGCCATGCCGGGCTCCTGTCTGCAAGCACAATATAGCAGCAGTAATAGTGTCAGGCCTTGGTGCCCACCCAAGGGATGAAACCCAAGTTAGGAAGGTCACTGGTCAGTCATTCTTTCAATCTCTACTCCACTTTTGTCCCTGCATTTCTTTTAGATAGGAACAATTTTTGGTCAAAGTTTGAAGGTGGGTTGGTGTCCCCACGCCTCCACTGGGGGTTCTATATAACTACTGGAGGTGGTCTTTTCAGGTTCTAGCTCCCTACTGTTGGGCATTCCAGCTAAAGTCAGGCATATTGAGTCCTGTGGGCCCCCCCATCCTGGGTCTCTGGAACTTTCTAGAGGATTCCCCTACTCCCTGCTCCCAGCAGCTACATATTTCCATTTATTTTCCTGGACTTCTGGGCTTCTCTCTGTCTCCCCACATACCTAATTCTACCCTCTTCTCCTCCCCCTTCCCTCTCTCACCTAGGTCTCTCCCTCCCTTTGCCTCCCAAGATTATTCTGCTCCTCCTTCTGAATGTTGTTGGGCCTTCCTTCTTGTTAAACTTCTTATGGTCTGTGGGGTGTATCATAGATTTTCTGTACTTTTGACTAATATCCACTTATCAATGAGTACACACCATGCATGTACTATTGGGTCTGAGTTACCTCACTCAGGATGATATTTTCTAGTTCCATCCATTTGCCTGCAAAATTCATGATGACCTTGTTTTTAATAGCTGAATAGTATTCTGTTTAAATGAACTGCATTTTCTATATCTGTTCTTCAGTTGAGGGACATCTCAATTGCTTCTAGTACCTGGCTATTATGAATAAGATCAGGAATTCATGGCCCATACCTAAACATAATAAAAAGCAATGTATTGCAAACTAATCGCCAACATCCAATTAAATGGAGAGAAACTTAAAGTAATCTCACTAAAACCGGAGACAAGACAAGGCTACCCACTCTCTTCCCATCTAATCAACGTAGTATGGTGTAACTCTAACTAAGCAAACGAAAGCTCTGTATGATAAGAACTTCAAGTCCCTGAAAAAAAAGTTCAATACCTTAGAATATGGAAAGATCTCCCATGCTCATGGATCCGAAAGATAACATATTGAAATTGGCCATCATACCAAAACCAATCTACAGCTTCAATATAATTCCCACAAAAATCCAACACAATTCTTCACAGACATAGAAAGAGAAATTCTCAACTTCCTATGGAAAAAACCCAGGATAGTCAAAACTATTCTGAACAATAAAAGAACTTATGAGGGAATCACCATCCCTGACCTTAAGCTGTACTACAGACCAATAGTGAAAAAAAAAAAAAAAAAAAACATGGTATTGGTACAGAGACAGCCAGATCAATCAATGGAATAGAATTGAAGACTCAGAAATAAATACACACACCTATGCACACTTGATCTTTGACTAAGAAGCCCAACCCATAAAGTGGGGAAAAAAGAATAATCTTCGACAAATGGTGCTGGTCTAACTGGCAGTCTGCATGTAGAAGAATGCAATTTGGTCCATATTTATCATCTTGCACAAAGCTCAAGTCCAAGTGGATCAAGGACCTCAACATAAAACCAGATGCACTGAATCTAATAAAAGAGAAAGTGAGAAATAGCCTCAAATGCATTGGCACAGGGGAATTTTTCCTGAATAGATCACAATGGCTCAGGCTCTAAGATCAACAATTGATGAATGGGACCTCTTGAAACTGAAAACATCTGTAAGACCAAGGACACCATCAATAGAACAAAACAGTAACCTACAGATTGGGAAAAGATCTTCACTAACCCTACATCTGATAGAGGACTAATATCCAAAATACATAAAGAAATGTTTTCCTTTATATGATTTGCCTTGGTCATACTGTCTTTTCACAGTAATGAAACCTTAACTAAGACACCCCGTCCAAATGAATTTCAGTGCCTTTCTCTAGATAAGTACATGAAAATCATTACATTCTCTTAAACTGTACTAATCCTAAGTGATCTTAAGGAATTTGTGAATTTAAATTAATATTTAAATATCTGTGAAGCTAAATTAATATTTAAATATTTGCCAAGTTAAATGACTATTTGTTAACTAGGACATAGTGAGTGGTGTAAAATTTCTCCACAGAAATTATGACAGTGTGGTCGAATTTCATCCTTTGGAATGAATAGGAAAATATCTGTGAGAATTTGTGACTGGTGTATTTCCTGAAACAGGTGTCTTCTTAAGTTCTTAGGAAGTATGAAGTAAACAACTCCTGCCGACCTGCATACTGTCTACTGAGTGCTCATAGAACATGGTTTTGTGAGCAGATCTGTTGTGTAATGGCATGTGACAGCCTCCCGTGGGCTTCCTGTCCTCTGTGAAGTTGTACTGTCCCCTGCCCTTGGAGCCACTGCCATCCTGTATCTTCTCCCCTGATGGCCAGCTCTGCTAAGCACAGATTCCTTTTAACCTGGGTCACCTCCAAAAATTTACATGCTGTGTGAATAAGTGCAAACAAAATAAATATTGTTTATTATACTGATAAATAAAAAGTTGAGTCAAGGTTTTTCATTGATCCTGAGTGGGAAGGACATAGAGTAGATGGGTTTTTTTTTCCACTGAATTATGAGTTGACTAGTTTGATATTTGTTGTTGATGTTAACACCACTGGCTTTGCAATGAAGCTTTATTATTTTTATTTGTTCATTAATTTTTGCCTAAATTGGCCAGTAATTCCATTTCCTCAGTGAATGACTACCTTAGGCCAGACTCAGATGATGAAGTTTTAATAGTCAAATTGGATTTGTCTGATGAGGGGCCCACTGGAGAGTCCCTTTAGAAATATCTTTAGGAGGTTTTGCATGTGAAACAAAATTGAATTCACCCACAGATTTTCATTAAGTGCCTCAAGAAGGAAATAATTACAATGCCTGTTCATTCAGACCACGATGTGATGTTCCATGCTAGAGCTAGACAGAGGCGTGCTAATCAGTGGGGCCGCCTTGCTATTAAAGGAACCTTTTTAAAATGCTAACAACTATCACAATTTAAAGGAAGTGAATCTATCAGATTGTCAAAGGTTTTTAAAAATTGATAAGAATGAATGTTGTCAGGAGTGTGGAGAGAAGGGTCCCCTCTGTAGCATGAGCGGAGATGCAAATTGCCTCATTCTTTCTGAAGGGCAGGCTGGTGGGATGCTTAAAACGGAAAATTAATGTATCTCCACTGACAGAGAGGCCCATGTCAGGAAATTTACCTGAGGAGTAATCACTCACTCGAGAGAGAAGCCTGTGCAGAGATGCTCCAGGCAGCAGCATTGTTTATAAGGGAAAAGATCTGAAAATAACCAGGTATCTGGTTAGCAGTAGAATGAAGTTAAATTTGGTAGGAGGAAAGATACAGACAGCTGGAGTGTCACTGGTAAGGATTGTGCAGCACCTCCAAGTTCAGTTGAAGGGAAAGAGGTTAAAATACTCCTGCATTATCTGTACATGTACAATTATTATTGAAGTTATCTATACAAACTGTGCTTGGAATCATCCAGTATTAGCTAATTGACTATGTGTCTGTGCTTAGACGAATGGAAAGACCACTGAAACAGATGCTCTACAGAAGGATAAATGCTGTTGTGTTGCTGTGTCTTTGTCTACACTGAAAATCAGTTTTTAGGCCCTTGGCCCTCCAAAGGCTTGATGTCCTAATGTAGAGGAATGCAAGGGCTGGGAGGTGGGAGTGGGTGGGTGGGGGAACACCCTCATAGAAGCAGGGGGAGAGGAGGATGGGATAGGCTGTTTTGGGTGGGGGGAACCAAGAAAGGGGATAACATTTGAAATATAAATAAAGAAAATATCCAATTAAAAAAAGAAGCAGGGAGCTAAACAGAAAAACATCCTTTGAAGCATGTCTAGAATATGGCCCTAAACATTTCCAAATCTAACTAAGTTTATGGTGAAGATTAATCAAAATATACAAAGAATCTAAAACTTTAACATTGTTATTTTCCTAACAAAAATGGTCACAGTTTATGGAGAATGGGTGATCTACCCTGAATATGGTCAGTACCCTCCTTTGAACTGAAATCCCAGGTTGAAAAGAAATAGTTAAAAAAAAAAAAAAAGAAGGAGGAGGAGGAGGAGGAAGAGGACGAGGAGAAGAGGAAGAAGAGGAAGAGGGAGAAGGAGGAGGAGGAGGAGGAGGAGGTGGTGGTGGAGGAGGAGAGAGCAAGCTGAACACTGATATTCATCTTGCTCTCTGATTTCTGACATTAATAACATGTGATTACCCACTTCACACTCTTGGACATGGCTTTCCACGCGGTAGACTATGTTCCCTCAACTTACAAAACAAACTAAACTTTTTTTTTTAAGAAGAGGAAGAGGGGGAAGGGGAGGGAGAGGAGGAAGGAGAAGAGGAAGAGGAAGGAAAATAACTACAAAGTACACTAGAAATAAACAAGGGTGCCTGGTACCTTCGTAGGAAAACAAGAGACACTAAAGGAGCTAAAGGAAGCAAATGCTAGGAAAGATTCTTAGTCTACTTTAATATGTTGGATCTAATTTCATTTATTTTTTCAAACTATGAAAGTAATAGTTTCTTAGGAAAAAAAATCATTAAGGTAACTCTCTGTAAAATATGTGTGTATGCTTATGTGAACACATTCAGATGGAGACAAGTATATTATGTATTTCTTCAATTTCTTTCATTGCTTAACAAAATTCCCCATAACATATACCATTGTATGAATATATAATTAGTTAATCGTGTTATTTATTTATTTATTCATCAATACCATATGTATATAGGGAGGAATTTAATAATTTTCACCCCACTACCCTTTCATCTTCTCTTCCTCTTCTGCTGAAGCCATTCTTCTCCCAAAGAAGCCCTACCTCTGCTTTCACACCTTTTAGTGTTTCTTATGTTTCTTTGTTTCTAAATCATTGCTAATACAAATAACCTTCACAATATTTCCTGGTTGAAAATTACATATGAAATCACTGATGGTTTATTGAATAGCTCACAGTTGGGTTTGCCTTTTATCATAGAAATTGTAGGTTCATCTTGAGTATGTTTGACTATAACAAGCAAATCAGGAATCAGTTCCTTAGCATTGTCTTGCTCTGCATGGCAAAACAACTTTAAAGAAATTAAGAATATTGAACACTAGAAATAAATGGGTAAGAATGCCTGTAGATACAGAGGTGAATAGCTGATGGTGACATAAGGCTAAGGGAGGCAAGCACTTAATATCTTATATATCGTTATGCTCTTCTTTCTATGAATTAGCCATTTTGTACTACACTCTATGCCCTGTTATCACAAGAGTACAACCCTCACCTCAAGGGAATAAGAGACAGTTTATTCGAGAGTCAAACTCTGTGTGACCAGGAACACAGATGTAGGTTACTCTGAATTCCATGTCCCAATATGGGAGCAAGTTTCATGAAGTTTTTAAAAAAACAGAACAAAGTAAAGCATAAATCAGGACACATTTCCAATACACTGCACAGACAGCTTTGACACAGAAACCGGATCTGTTGGCCTCGGGTGCTAGCTGATGAGTCACTGCCTTTCGGTTAGTGAAAAGTTTGGTTTTGGTAAATTAATTCCTTTCAAACGGTTTTAGTCTGTTAGTCATAGAATAGGTCCAATAGAAAGATGGGCAGAGAATGACTATTTATGGGACTAGTGATATCCCAAGATAAATTGTAACTAGACTCTGAAACTTTAGCATCCCAGTATCTCCACATCACTGAAGTTGTAACCAGTCTATCAGTGTTTGCAGACACAGCTTCAGTCACCCTTTACAGACATGGCTTCTTTACAGAAACTCATACTTAAAAATCAACCTTTTCCCTAATATGCTTGTCTTAGTCAGGGTTCCTATTCCTGCACAAATATCATGACCAAGAAGCAAGTTGGGGAGGAAAAGATTTATTCAGCTTACACTTCCAAATTGCTGTTCATTACCAAAGGAGGTCCAGACTGGAACTCAAGCAGGTCAGGAAGCAGGAGCTGATGCAGTGGCCATGGAGGAATGCTGCTTACTGGCTTGCTTCCCCTGTCTTGCTCAATTTGCTTTCTTATAGAACTCAAGATGACCAGCCCAGGGATGGCACCACCCACAATGGGCCCTCCCTCCTTGATCACTAATTGAGAAAATGCCTTACAGCTGGATCTCATGGAGGCCTTTCCTCACTGAATCTCCTTTCTCTGTGATAACTCCAGCTTGTGTCAAGTTGACACACAAAATCAGACAGTACAATGCTATAAAACAGAAATTTAAAACAGAAATAATAAAGATAAGAGAAATTAATTCCTTGGGAGAAAGGCACAATACAAATTAATCAACAAGGCTGGAGGCTCATCTTGAGAACATTCATCAAACTTTCCAGCAATAAAAATGTTTATCAAGAAAGAAGATGAAAATAACTTATATTGGAGGGGATGTATAATGATTAAGCACTGTAATATTAATAATCTTATGGACAACTATATTCCAATAAATATAAAAATGCAGATCATTGATACAAATAGGGATCCTGACTAATTATATCTGGATCTACTACAATAGTTATGTCTAATTTAAAATATTTCTACAGATAAAACTGTCGATTCAGAATTCTTCTAAGCACTTAGAATATGAGAATCTTATTTATGAGCTCAACCACACAAGTTACACCCTTGTGTGGCCTGTACAGATGTTACTACGCAAGATATACATTCGACAACCAACACAGTAATACCAAATCAGATTCAGTAACATATTGGGGGGGGGAGCATCCAAGCAGTTGAGCTTCCCTGAAGATGTACAAGAATCCTTTGTACCAAATGATCGGCTTAGTAAAAGTGCTGGTTGTTTGTCACCTTGACATAAACTGGAGTTACCTAGGGAGAAGGAAGCTCTATTGAAGAATTGCCTTCATCAAATAGGCCTGTGGACAGGTCTGTGGGGGCATTTTCTTGATTAATGACTGATGTGAGAAGGCTCAGCCCACTGTGGGCAGTGCCACCCATGGACAGGTAGTCCTAGGTGGTATAAAAAGCATGGCAATAAACCACATTCCTCTATTCCCTCTGAATCCATTCCTGCCCCCACCCCAGGTTCCTGCCTTGGATTTTTGCCCTGATTTTTTTTGATAATGGACTGTGCGAAAGAAGTATAAGCCAAATTAAAAATATTTCCTCCTCAAGCTGATGTTGTTAGTGTTTTATCAGAGCAATGAAAAGCACTTATGAAAACCAATACATTATTGTCTCGACTATTAAGTTTCTATTTCTAATATATAGAGAATTGAAGGAGAAATTTATACCATTGTACATTGCTTTGAACTTGGTAGAGAAATATTGCACATTGTCCCTTTGTGATTAAAAATAAGACAAAGACAGCCTTAGTGCCATTTATATTCTATACTTACTAAACGTCTTGACAATTATAATAAAATGAGATAAACATATATAAAAGTCATCAAATACACATTAACTGTAAAGTAAAGCAATCAAACTTATATTCAAAAGCAGCAAAGATTTTAGAATCTAAAATAATCTACCAATATATTATAAAAATTATTACATCAATGTAATAGGGCCCTAAATAAGATATCTGTTTAAAAGTTATGCATACACACACACAAACACATACAAGCACACAAACACACACAAGCACACAAACACACCCACCCACATATATATATATATATATATATATATATATATATATATATATATAATTTGTACCTATATATGAATCTTGCAACAAATAATAAGAAATTGAATTTAGATATGTTATTACTGTTTATAACAGCACCACATCATCAAATAGTTGTAAACAATGATGCCCCAATGTAAGTTATAAAGAGAAATGCCTAAATAATGATAAAGAATAATCATGGATGAATTCCACGTTCCAAAACTAGAAAGTTTATCCACATTAATCTAAAAATTGAATGCAATTCCAACTAAAATATCAGTATTCTTCCTTGTTCAAATTAACAAGGCAATTCCTAAATTCAAATGTCAAGAGACAAAAATGTGAATTCGAGAAACAGGAAAATAAAGCAACTGGAGCCACCATTGGGCATGCGAGCTGGGACCCCCGTTTTTGGAAGACTGCATGGAATTCCATCCCAGGAATCCTTTAGAAAGACAAACATATAATAGCAAACCTCATCATAGCTCCAAGCTGAAACAACACAAATGTCCACCTTTACACGTATGAATAAGTAGATTATGAAATAATAGCGTAATTTAAAAATAACTATTATACACAAAGTGAAGACTTTCAAAAATACTTTATTGAATAGTAGGTGATAAAGTGAACACATTGCCTAATTTGGCTCACATGAAACTGAAACCCAGAGTAGGACAATTAATTGGTGGTGGTAAATGTTCTAGTAGCTCTCCTGTGGAAGGAAGCATGGATTGATGGGGAATGTCTGAACGTGGGTGCTGGCAATCCTTATTTAGATTTTAAATTGTTGACATGTGATTTATGTGTCACATATAAGTTTCTGGGTAGTTAAGGATCAATAAAATTATTTTTATCTATGTGAAATCAAGAAAACTCTGAATAACACAGCCTGGGACAAGGCCAGCACTATGGAATATTGTAATGCGTTATTGATCAATGTGACTTTAAAAGACTGTGGGACTCACACAGAACAGGCAGTAGTGGGAACAAAGAAATAGATCCCAGAATAAACTTAAATAGAAAGTGTAAATTGTGTGCTGTGATATGTACACAGATGCTTATAATGTGCATGTTAAGTTTCAATAAGCTGAATGGAAAAAAATCAAACTAAAATTCAGCATTATCAAAAGGAGGAAAATCTCTCAAGCAAACACTTCAAGCCATAGACCCAAAGTAAAATGTACAGTAAACACACCTATCACATCTCCACTAACAGAAAGAACCGACATGTCCCTCGTGCCTTGTTCTCTCTTTAAGATGAGAGGCAAGAAAAATAAACTTTCTTATTATCTCAAAAGGGGTCAGAAAGTTGACCCCAGACCTTTTAGAGCAGAAAGGATCTTGATTGTTGCTTTGGGAGAAGTTGGATAAAAGAGCTTAAATAGAATGACCAAGAGTTCAGCTTCTTAGCTTCCCCCCTGTGATCACAGATGGCTGTGGGTGGCTTCTGCCAGCATCCTTCTGACTTCTCATCCAGTAGGAAGGTAGACATTGTCATCCCAGCACACCCCTCAAAAGCCCTGTTGAATTGCTTTGGCTCCAAATATACCATTCCCATTTTGAACCAAATGGGATGTGTAGAGAAATGCATGGATCTGACATATTTGGTCCAGAATTCTATGCTCCACATCTAAGCTAGAGATCTCTAGATGCCATGGGGATACAGAGAATGTAATACATCCCAGAGGAAAACTAGAATGTCCACACAGAAGAGGATGAGTATATTCATGATCACAAAATGTCCTCTCTAAGGTGAAATACACTTAGAGTGGGTGCAGGAAAGAAATTCTTAACTTTACCTTGACATTTGTTTATCAGTGTTAAAAACTAAAGTGCTGCTAAGACTGGACTGTATTTCTACCCTTACCCTCCAAATTCAGAGGTTGGACCCAGTGGGATCCTGCTTGAAGATAAAGGCTTTGAGATGTAGTACGGTCCTGATGGTGGATCGCACATGATTTTCATCAGTGTCCTTCTAAGAATAGACACAAGAAAAGGGGACTGTTCTGTGGGAGCTTACCACAAGCAGGGGTAGGTGAGAAACGGGACCTTCACCAGCACCAGATCGGCTGCCACTTCAGTCTTATACATCTCAATCTCCAGAATTATGGGAAATAAACTCCAATTGTTTAATCTAGGCAGACCACATCATTCATTAGGGCATCTCACACCGACTAAAATGATAACCACATCTTGCTTTGGGGAAAAGTAAAGGCATAAAGAGGTATCAAAAGGGTCTCCTTCTATATTCCCCACCCCCGTACTTTATGATTTTAGGAGTTGTTTGAGTGACTGTGTCTGTTTCCATTAGCTGCCCTAGAATGTGGGCAGAGCGCTCACAGAATTGATGGCGGCTGCCACTGCAGAAAGACCATACTGTTCTGCAGGAGCGGTGGCTTTTTTAATCCTCTCTTTCTATTACTGGTTTTAAATAATGTTTCTGACAAGATTCTGCTTCTCTTTCTGTCAACTGTCAGTGAACCGGTATTGGGCATTATTTGTGGGGCTGTAAATACATTACATGAAAAAATAATGAGTCCTTACAAAGTCGGGAGCAATGCCTCGAGAGACATTTACCTAACGTGATTTATGTAGGTCCAGGAATGAAGTTTCAGAAACTTCCAAATGGAAAACCTGGATCATAAAATAAAGTGTCCGCCGGATCAGACTTTGGTATAGCCCCTGGACACATTTCCCTTTTGCTTTTAATATGGAAGTTAGAAAATGCTTTTTTATGTTCAACTTAAATTGTTTAGTTAATGGTCTAAGAATAACTCTAGGGAGCGCCCCTCAGCATAACATGTTATTACTCCATTCTTCCGACTGAATTTGATGTATCTATTGTGTTCTTGCTGCAGAAGCTCATCTCTGGGATTAATCATCCCCTTTACTAGCTCGAAATTGTAGACATTTAATGGATATACCTACATCAGTCAATTTAATGAGTCTCATTGTCTAGGGGTTGAAATAAACTAATCACTCTGATGTTAAAATATAATTGATGTTCATCCTCATTCCAGGTTTTCTAGGTTGGTCTCTCCTGCCTGCTTGAAGAGGCTAGTTTAGTTTAAGCTGCATAATATGTATGTGTGTGTGTGTATGTATGTATGTATGTGTATATATATATATATATATATATATATATATATATATATATATATTCTCCCTTTACATCACAACCCTGATTCCTCTCTCTCTCTCTCTCTCTCTCTCTCTCTCCCTGCCCCCCCACCGGAACTCAAGTGCATCTACTGGTTGAGGTATAGCAGGCTAAACAAACTTTACATCATTTACTATTGTACAGCTTGAGCAAGCCACTTGACTTCCATTTCCTTAACAGGGAATATTGGATATATTTTGTCACGATAGTAGGAATTGTTCTGTTAAAAGATATGGCTGGTTAATGCCACCTGAACTATATCTGGAAGCCTGACCTTTGAAAATAACACAATGTTGAACTGGCTGTGGTGTCAGTCACTAAGCAAAGAACCAGGTAAGTCCAGTGACCTGGTAGCAGCAGCTCAAGGTCAAAGTGGTGGCTTATATGCAGGAGGATGGTCCAGTCATGAAAGCCGTAATAAATAAGCTGTACACACATCTGCGTGATAATCAGTGGGTTTTGGTCTCTGTTTTGTTTTCAGCTGTTTGAATTTATGAACTTCCTGGCTGAGAACGTCATCTTCTGCTACATGGGCCTGGCTCTGTTCACCTTCCAGAATCACATTTTCAATGCTCTTTTTATACTCGGAGCCTTTGTATCCTTTGAAGAAAACTAATAGAAAATGTTCCAACCTTGTTCCTAGTAGGACTTTGAAGACATCATAGATGTTACCATGACCTCAGTGCTTTCCGCATCAGAAGCATCATGCAAGTGTAGCTTTATCTCCAACAAATAACACCTTTTGTGACCGTGGAGTTAGCTCAGACAGTGACGTATTTGCCTTACAAGCAGGAGGACCACAGTCTGAACCTCAGGACCTACAAAAGAAGCAGGCCATAGTGAAACATGCCTGTAATCCCAGTGCTGGAAAGGTAGAGACATGCAAATCACTGAGACTTGCTGGCCAGCCAACCTAGTCTCACCAGTGAGTTACACACATGCACAGATACAAAGACGCACACAGAGATAACATTTCCTGGCTACGAGAACAGACAAAGATCTAGACCCCACTTTTAATATAGAGGGTGCTCCTCTTGGAAGGATGGAGTCAGAGGCATCCCCCCCACCCCCCGTGAGAGCATGTATCTGGCCAAAGGGATACTGAACAATACCTAAGATAAGCCTGCAGCTATTGTCCATTTACCTGAAAAAATGGGATAATGCCTCCCAGGGTCACAGGCATATGATCTTAACTTCCAGTGAGCCTTCCATCTTCCCATTCCCACTGTTCACGTGAATTTGGTGTCAATCTCTCACCACTGGATTCTGCCGAACTCCCAAATTTCATCTTGACCTAGATCCTAGAGAGAAGGAAGCTGCCTCACTGCAAAGCTCTTCATCCTGTCTAGGACAGGAGCTAGAGCAGACACACCACGAGGAGGGAGGAAAGACAAGGTAAAACACGGGAGGGAGGCTAATGACTGAGTCGGTCAGCAGACGTTCGTTCACTTAGGAGACTTGGGCATTTTACAGAAGTCTCTTGAAGTAGCAGTTGTACCGTACATGTTGACAGTCAGTTGACAGTCAGTTCCTCTCGACATGAAACCCACCAAATGAAAAAGGTAAGCAAGCTTGCTAGGAACAGGCACAGGAACTGATGGGAAGTGAGATGGAAACCACCAGCAGGAATACATCTGTTCTTTCCAAAGTGCTGCTGGGGAGGATAACACCATAGCATGGGGCGTCGCTGCCTTGTGGCTTCCAGCAGAATCCGGGAGTCAGTCACCAGCAACAGGAACGTGATGAGGAAACTTACTCATCGAGATGGCAGGGCAGTACCAACTTCCAGCCAAGCATATGTTCAAAGGAAGGCAGAATTTTATGTCCTTCTGGGGAGGAATTGACATTGAACGATGAATCTGGGGAGCGAGTTAGACGTAGATGAGTTGTCATGTTTATCCTTGTTTTCTGGGTCATATCATAGAGAAGCATATGGACGTGGTATCTGAGCTTACTCACTCAGCCCTTCAACTGCCGTGTTTTCCTCAATATGTCCCAACAGCTAGCAATTTTTGTTGCCAGGGCCTGCAACATTTACCCCCTCTCCTTCCTCCTGAATCTGGGCCGAAAGCAGAAGATTCCCTGGAACTTCCAGCACATGATGATGTTTTCAGGTATGTAGAGTTATTGTACATTCATTCTGCTGCTCTCCCACCTCTGCACAGTACAGAAAGCCATGGGGGACCTGAAGCACTTGCAGGAAACCTGAGCTCGCTTGACCCTTGGATCCAGCCCCATGTTCATCCCTCAGTGCTGAGCGACAGGAGTGAGTAGGGAAGATGAAGGGAATGTGCTGGTGTGAGCTTGAGTGTCTGACCGGAAATGAGCCTCAGCTAAACATGGATTTCCCTCTGACCTATCAGAGCAATTTCCATATTGAGGAATTTAATTACCATCCTCTCGGTTGCACGTCCCAATATAAAGTGTCGAATGGCACCATCCTTCTCCCTGAGCCTTTACCATCCATGCAGGGCTCCAGAAATTTCCCGTGGTTATCATAGAAGCTAATCAGATCCATGTAGGCTCAGTTATTAGTTGGAAAAACATGTTAATTGCATACCAGCAGGTGCCCAGGACTGGTTATGGCTCTGTCTGATGGAAGCACAGGTCTCCTCTCCCTGGTAGTATGTGTTCTGGTCTCTAAGACACGGATGGAGGCTCTTTTCCAGAAGAAAATGTAGCAATTGAGTTTGCTGACCACTGAGCTATTCTAAGGGATTATAGTTGCTTTCTATTTAATTATCTTTCCCTGACTGGACACAGAATTCGGAGACTTGGTTTACTTTCTAGGAGACTATATACTTACAATACACTTAGAGCAGTTCATTAATGGGTCCATGATATTCAAACGAAACAAAACAAAATAAAACAAAACAATTTTCCATCAGAACAGTACCAAGACAGTTGGGGCACATAGGGAAATACAAAAACAGTGAGAGAAACCAACATTTATTGTTTGGTACTTATAATTCACTAGTCACAGGAAGCTAATAATAAGTTGTTTTGTGCTTAGGGTCTCTAACAGCTTAAGTGATTGGGCTAAGAACAAAAGCATTTACAAATCCAGACTTTCCCTCAATGCTAACCAAGTGTTTTGAAATTCACATTTTAAATTTTATTTTATGATTTTATGTATGGGGGTGTTTTATCTGCATGTATGTCTGTACCCCAAATGTGTGGTTAGTGTCTACAAAAGCCAAAGGCAGATATCAGATCCCCTGGAACTGGATTTATAGACAGCTGTGAGTTGCCACGAGAGTGCTGGGAATTGCACTCACAACCTCTAGAAGAACAACCACTGTTCTTGACCACCGAGCCATCTCTCCAGCCCCAAAATTCAAATTCTTTAATGGTGGACCTGGGAGTAGTAGGCTTATTCTGTGCTCCTTTCTGTGCTGTCCTGGCCCACAGAGCACTCCGGTGTGGCTCCCAGGTTTGAATGATTTGCCTTATCAAATACAGACACATGAAGTTCCAAGGCTAAAGCTTATCCTTTATAGAACTCAGACAGGGCTTCCCAATGCTTCCAGACGTGTGCTGGGGTAAAAAAAAAAAAAAATCATAAAGAAAGGTAGGTGTCAAGTCAACAGTGTTCTGTGGACTCATTGCAACATTGATCCTGGACAGTGAATTGACTTCTCTTGTGGGAAGATAAAGGTAACCTTAATCACTTAAAATCTGGAAGCCAGCACTGGTGTGCCAAGGGTTTTCCACCGAAACATCCATGGATTTCTTATCAGTAGCTTGGTTAGAAAGCTTAGCATTTTATTTCAAGCATTATGTTACTTAACAAAGATGTTCTAATAATACCCCATGATTATAGACACATATGCAAACTCTCTACACAAATGGCCACCTAGTTTGATAGTTTCTTAGAGAGTTGAAAAAACAAACAAACAAACAAACAAGCAAAACTTACTAGAGGCCAAAAATATGGTATATTCAGGCAAGGGCTGAGAAGAGGTCTATAATTTGATGATATGTTTATGCTATTTTTAATTCTGTCTGTGACAATTTCACAGATGCATCTACTAAATGTTTGGTCATTTTTACCTCACATTGCTCTCTGTCATCTCCCTTCCTCTCTGCTGAAACCCTTTCTCTTTCTAACAGGTCTCCCTGCTACTTTCTTGTCTTTATTTTATTAATGACCCAAGAAGTTTAATTATGGTTGCTTGCATGAGCCTAAGTGGAGGAAATGTACTGGAACATGGGAAGTTTATCAGTAGTACACTCTCATTAGCAGCCCATAGTCCTTCAGTCGGAGAAGGCTCTGGAATCTAGTGAACTCCTTGGCATAGGGTCTATTGAACCCATACCTGACAAAATGATGATGGAGCCAGTCTTACCCAGATTGTGTGCAGGTAACTACAGCAAAGATGAATTTGTGTATGCAGCATCCATGTCATGTCCAGAAGACACACTCACTGTACTTTGTCCCTTCTACTGTCTCTTGTGTTCCTTCTGCTTTCTCTTCCCCAGTGTTCCCCGAGCATGAAGGGATTACTTGGGTGTTCCATTTAAAACCATGTACTACATTGCCAGTTGTTATTGGCCACTCTAAGCAGTTGTAAGCCTGTGCAATAACTGCTGCTTACTGTCAAAGAAGCTTCTCTGACAAAGGTTGAGAGCAATCCTAATGCCTGGATATAAATATAAGTAGTTAGAAGGTAGTTTGCTACCATGTCCATTTAGCCAAACAACAGCATTAGGTTCCCTACTAGGGCTTATGACTACTGCAGCCCTAGGCTACAGGTTTACAGCATCAGGTATGAGTTCCTTCTTGTGCAGTGGGCTGTAAATCCACTCACAAAGTGATTGGTTACTTCGTGATAGTCATGCCACTGTTGCTCTGGTGAGCACATCTTGCCTGTCATTTTGTTATTGTAGTTCATAGGGCCTATAGCTGGGTAGGATTGTTGTTGACTTTCTTCCGTGGTATAATACATCCTGGCACAGTAAAAATATAGCCAGCAGAAAGGGGGACTTCTCTATGTCAATAACCCAAGTGTGGTATTGTCTGCAGTAGGGTTTTATTATCTAGTTCTGGTGGAAACCCAAGAATTACAATATCCTCTACTGTCTGTGAGGCTTCTGCGGCCCCCTTGAACAGCAACTCATCATGGGGAGGGATTGCCAAAGCAAAGTTTGTGATTTAGAACCTTCGGCTTCTAGGGGAAGCTGTACACCTCTTTAAACTGTGGGATGAGGTTGGAGCAGGGTATGCGTTTTAAACACTCCCTTTTCTAAAAGGGAATCAAGACTCCTAAAACACTGGTGGGGCTGAAATGCTTGCTTTTATTCATAGGGATGCTTGATTAGCTCATCACCATCACCAAAAATATTAGCAAGAAATATTACCAGTCTTCAGGAGATTTACTGTATGTGCTCCTGATATCCAGAGAAGGCTATATGGGTTGTCTTCTGCATCAAGCATCTGTGCCATCTGCCAAGCAGTAAGTGAATTGAATCTGAGCAACACCGAGATTAATTTTGCTTCTACATATTATTCCTAATAACTTTCTTAAAACTGCATAATATTCACAGTATTGCTTGATGCAGTAGGGAAACCCTATATTAAATAGCTGCCCCCATTTTCAAACATCTTCAATGTTATGTAACTGTGTGATGAGACCATTGATGCCACAAATCAGAAGTCACATTTTTGCCTCCCCAAAGCCTTTGAAACCCATAGCTGGGCGAAACAGACAGGAATCACCAGCCTTTGTTTCTTGGTTGTTATTTTCTTTCATTTTCCCCTCTACTTTCCTATGGTGAATACACTTAGTATAAACCTTATCATCTTGCATGCACATTTATTAGATACATTCCTAAACTGTGTCTGTCCACCACCCACAGCCTCACTCTTTTCATCTTGTAAAATGGAAAATATATGCATTAAACAATAGCTCCTCATCCCTTCCAAACCCTGAGAAACTAACATAGAAATTTCTGCTTCCATGGTTTTGACTATTATGGGTTCCTCATTTAAGTGAAGTCCTGCCATTGTGTCTTTCTATGACTGCATTTCCATAGCCTTCTCCAGGTTTGTCAATGATGTAGAATAATGCAGGGTTTCCTTCCTTTCAAGGCTGAATGACAGTCCCTTATGCATGTGTATAAATATTATATATTGCTTATCCAATCATCTGTCACTCTTTGGTTTTGTTTTTATCTTTTAGATAGTATAAATAAACCTGCTATGAATATGAGTGCACAAATTTCTTTAAAGCCTTACCGACAACTTTAAATATATATATCCAGAGGTAGAATTGCTAAATTATATGGCAATTTACCTACTAATTACTTGAGGAACTGTCATTGCGCCTTCCATAGCAGCTGTGGTGTCAACACAGTCCCACCAAGAACACAGCATAGAGTGTCAGTCTCTCTGTGTTGTCCCCAGCACCTGTTTGCTTGTCCTTTATGGAAGCTATGCTCTCAGTATGAGGTAGCACTTACTGTTTTGATTTGTGTTTCCTTGCTCACTAGTGAAGTGTTGAGCATCTTTTCAGAAACACACTGGACATTCATCTTTTTGCTCATCTTAAAACATGTCTTGTCTTTTGGTAAAAATTTCCAAATGTTCTGTTTCCTAAACATTGACCCCCTATAAGATAGAGGATTTTGGAATGTTCTCTCCATCCCTTTCCATTGGTTTCTGTTTTACTGGGATTATATTGTATTTTGATACATAATACTTCTGTCTTTTGATACACAATAGTTTTAAAAGTTTTCAGGGAGTCTAGTTTGTCTGTTATTTACTTTGTGTCCTTTGTGCCTTTGGTGTTGCACCATAGAAACCATTGCCAAATCTGATGTCCCAGAGACTGTGCCTGTATTCTCCAAAGAATGTTACAGTTTTAGGCTTCTCTCAGTTGTCAGTACATTTTGTATATATGTAATTTGGGAGTACAACTTCATTCTTTTGCAACTGGATATCCAGTTGTTCTGCTATCATTTGTCTAAAACTGCACTTGCATTTTGACTGATCTTGGCAGTTTTGACAAAAATAATTTGACCATATATGTGAAAGTTTTATTGTCAGGTTACACGTTTTTAATCCCATATGTTCGTCTTTTGCACTATACGATTGAGATAATTGGAGGGGTGTGTACGCATGTCTTTTTAACATAGCACTGAGAACTAAACTCTAACCTCATGCTCCCCAACCATTACTGAGTTTGTTCAAGCCATTATTGAAGGTTGTTTTTTATTCTTGTAAGTTTTACCAACATGGAAGCTTGAGTCTTATTTTGTTCTCTTTCTTTTTTCTCTCAAGAAAATTTCAGCTATGGAAGGTTGAGGAGGCCCATTGAGTTTCCATATGAATTTCCTATTTTTGCAAACAAAATAGTAATTTGAGGTTTTGATAAACATCAAATTAGGTAGTATTGATATTCTAACAATATTAAATATTAGAGCATTTCATGAACATGGAAATGTTTCCATTTATTTCTAATTTTAATTTATATCACTATTTTATAATTTTAATCTTGTTACCTTGGTTTACACCTAAGTATTTTTTTTTCTTTTTCTGCTATTGTAGATGGAATTACTTTTATAATTTCCCTTTCAGATTTTTATTGTTGGTTTATTAAAATGCATCCAATGTTTGTGCATTCATTTTGCATCTTTCTTTTTTGTTGAATTCATTTGTTATCTGTAATAGCTTTGTGTGTATGAAATCCATAGGATTTTCTACATATAAATTCTTCTCAAATCTGTGAACAGAAATTACTTTACTTCATTTGCAATGTGGATAACTTTATTCCTTTTTTCCTCACTATTTGTTCTGACTAGATTTCCCAGTACTGCCTTGAGTAGAAACAGTGAAAGTGAGCATCCTTTGCTTTCTCAGGGACATGAGGAAGGAACTTCCACTACTGAGAGTAACGTTTGATCTCATTTTTTTTCACACATGGCTTTTCCTGTGTTGAAATTATTTTCTTCTATTTCTAGTGTGCTGAGCATCTTCTAGCCATGAACTGCTGATGGGGGACTAACAAATTAGCTCAATGAGTAAGGGTGCTTCTTCCTGAGTCTGACAAGAATTCTATTCCTTACATTCCTGAAAATTAAATGATTCTATGATATACACATACACACACACAACACACAAACACACACACACATATAAACACCTCTAAGTGAATAAAATAAAACTTTTTTAAAGGCCACTAAACTGACCAAGTACTTTTCCTATATGAATTGCAGTCAGCAGGTGATCCCTCTGCATTCTTTTTGCATAGTTTGACATTATTTGCAATGGTGGGCCATCTTTCTGCTCTAAGAATGAATCTCACTAGGGCATGGTGAAGAATTATCTTAATGTGTGGTATTGATTTTGAATTGGAGTTTTGCCTTTCAGTACTCATGAGAGATGTCAGTCAACTAATTTTATAGTAGAGTCTTTGCCTAGCTTTGGTCTGAGAGCAATGCCTATCGAATAAACTAAAGAGGGTTTCATCTTCCTCAGTTTCTTTCGAGGAGTTGGCAGGACACACATTTTTCTTTAATGCTTGATAGAATTCACCCACGAAGCCACCAGGGCTTGCAATTTTCATTCTGTGGAGATTCATAATAGTGGTTCCATCTTCTAAGAGGTATAGGTTTGTGCAGATTATTTTGTTCACCATTAGTCTTGGTGAGTGTTGTGTTTCTACCACTTTATCCATTGCATTTAATTATACACAGAACTTGCTTACAATTCTTACATTTCTACAATGGATGATAATGTCTCCATTTTCATTCTTTGATTTTAGCATTTTGAATCTCCTTTCATTTCTTAATACGTAGAGTTTAAGGATTGTCAATTTTATTGACCTTTTCAAAGAATGGACTTATGATTACATTTATTTTCCTTGTATTACTTCTATCCTCTATTTTACTTATCTGTGCTCCAAACT
Source organism: Mus pahari (assembly GCF_900095145.1). Lineage (NCBI taxonomy): Eukaryota > Metazoa > Chordata > Mammalia > Rodentia > Muridae > Mus > Mus pahari. The sequence goes on from NC_034599.1 coordinate 88,502,915, forward strand.
TATTATTTCCTTCTATCTGGTAGCTTACTGGTTTGTTTTTGTTTTTTTACCTTGTTCTTCAAATCATAAGGTTTAGTTGTTGGACAGTTGGCTCAAGATCTTTCTTGTGTTAAGGAATTAATAGCTATACATTTCCACTGCCATTTCATGCGTCTTGAAGACCTTGCTGCATCATTCTCGGGCATCTCTTATTATTTTGTACCTTTCCTTCTGATATTATCTTTAATTTATTTGTTGCTTGTATGCCTGTATACTTGTATGAATATATGCCATCTCTGTAAAAGTACTGAAAGAGACAAGCGAGGTGTATTGGATCTCAGAGCCCTGGAGTTACAGTCAAGTAGGAGTCATCCAATGTGACTTCTGGGAACAGCATTGGGGTCCTCTGGAAGAGCAGCAAGTATTCTTTGCCACTCAGCATCTCAGCAGCCTCTCAGCCTCTGAAGTTCCTGCCAAGCAATCTACTGACGAGATTAGCAAATATTATCAAAGATAATATCAAAATAAGACTATCAATGACTCTGTATATGGCAAGTCATGGAGTTCAGTGTTGAAGACACTATCTCCCTTAATGTGTGTATTTTTGTCGTATTTTTATTGTGTTATTTTTATTATAAAACCTAAATATAATCTCTTTTCAGTGTTTATATGTTTGGGTTCAGCTTAGTTGAAGTTCATTGGGTTTCTCAGATACTTATGTCCATATCTCTTATCAAACACATTATTCCTTCAAATCTGCTCTTTGGCCTTTCTCTCTTTTCATGTGTCTGCTTGATGATAATCCTGCAGGTATCGTAGGCTCTCTGTACTTTCCTACCTTTTCCCTTCCCTTTCCACAGTCTCCGTAGCATCCTTTACTCTCTCAGTGGGCTTCCACATGCTCAAATCTATCTTAGAATCCCTGTAGTGAATTTATAGATCAGTCCGTGTGTTTCCCATCTCCCAAAGGTTTCCTGATTCCTCTGGGTCATCTACCTCCTTTTTGTTTACACTCTGCTCATGCATTGTGGCAGTTTGAATGAGAAATGCCCTCCAGAGGCTCACTATTTCAATCCTTTCTTCCTAATTGGTGCTGCTGTTTGGGGAGGTTTTGGGTGGCCCATTGTGCTCCACAGCATGTCACCAAGAAGGTGCTTTGAGATTACATAGTTCCACCCTACTTCCAATGTGATCTCTCTGGTCAAAGATAGCTACCCTCAGCTTCCTGCTCCTGTTTACATGTGTGCCAACTGCTGTCATGTTTCCCCACCATGATAGACGCTTATCCTTCTAAAACTATAAGCCAAAATAAACATTCTTCCTTAAGTTATCTTGGTCATGGTGTTTTATCACAGCAACCGTAAAGTAACTAATACATATACCATTTTTTGGAGTCTTTCCATCTATCCCTTTGCTTTCAGCCTTGTTTTTGTTGTTGTTGTTGTTGTTGTTGTTGTTGTTGTTGTTGTTGTTTTCAAGACAGGGTTTCTCTGTGTAGCCCTGGCTGTCCTGGAACTCACTTTGTAGACCAGGCTGGCCTCGAACTCAGAAATCTGCCTGCCTCTGCCTCCCAAGTGCTGGGATTAAAGGTGTACGCCACCACGCCCAGCCACTTTCAGCCTTTTAAAGATAGCTGTTTCAGTTACTGCTAACAATCTTCTATCAGTTCTTTGTTGATTTTTCTTGCAAATAGCTGGCAAAAGTGAGAATCAGCTTCTTTTTATTATGGTTGGAAATGAAACATTTTAATCTGATATTATGGCAACTCAGAAAGCATGTATGCCCCCTGTGGTCTTTGAATATGCTTGCCCCCAGGAGTGACCCTATTAGAAGGTGTGGTGTTGTTGGAGTAGGTGTGGCTTTGTTGAAGAACTATGTCACTGTGCAGGTGGGCTTTGAGACCCTCCTCCTCGATGCCCAGGAAACAGTCGTCTCCTAGCTGCAGTTGGAGCAAGATGTAGAACTCTCAACTCCTGCTCCAGTGCTGTGTCTGCTGGGATGCTGCTGTGCTTCCTGCCTTGATGATAATGGACTGAACCTCTGAACCTGTAAGCCATCCCCAATTAAATGTTGTCCTAAAATAAGAATTGCATTGGTCATGGTGTCTGTTCACAGCAATGGAAACCCAAACTAAGATGCCTCCTGTCCTGAGTTTGCTTTCTTCTGTTGTTGTTTAGATTTATTTGTTTAATTAAATTTAAATTTATATTTGTTTTAACTTCAGTGGACTGTCCTTATGTAAAGGACCAACCTGAGCTATAAGTGTCTTGGGCCCTTCTAAGCTTGTGGATTCTACTGGGCTAGCAACCACTTTCTAATTTCTCTTCTACATGCAGGGTTGTTTTTAGTGCCCTAGTTGTTAATGTATGGCTCCCAAGTTAGAAAAAGAAAAAAATGAAATCTCCAGGAACTCATTTCAACCAAAAGGCCAGGGGCTTGCCACACTGAGCAGAGGTGCAACAGCAATGGCTGCTGGCCTCTTTGTTTGTACCCCATGATCAGGACTAGCTACTGGTTATCAGAGCACAAGTCCATGGCATTTGCCTACTGGTTCCTTCTAGCTGTTTGTAAGCAGCTTCAGAATCTCACATGTCTCTACCTGACCTTTGATGGGCAGCTGTTTCTATGCTGTCCTAACATGTTCTCATTGCGGTGATAGAAACAAGGACCAAAAGCAACTTAGGAAGGAAAAGGTTTGTTTGGTTTGCATGTGACAGTCCCAGTTTATCCCTAGGGGAGGCCAAGACAAAAACCCAGGACCTAGAGGCAAGAACTGATACAAAGATCATGGAAGAATGCTGCTTAGTGATTTGTTCTTCATTGCATGCTCGGCCTACTCTCTTGTGTATCCCAAAACCACTTGCCCTGGAGTGGCCCCATACACAATGTCCCTCTTCATTCATTAATTAAGAAAATGAAAGAAAGAGGACAGGTCTTCTGTTCAGTCTGGTGGAGGCATTTTCTCAACAGACGTTCCCTCTTCCCATGTGACCCTAGCTTGTGTCAAATTGACAGGAACTAATGAGTATGTCTACTGAGAGGGAAAAAAATTAGACTCAGACTTAAAACAATTTATTGACCGAAGCTTGTACTGGATGTCCCAAAGCTTCCAACTCTAAAGATCCAGAAGCAGTTACATCAGACACATCCCACCAGTATAACTGCTGTTCAGGTGAAGGAACACATTCCCATTCTTTCTACCCTGAATCTTCCCAGAATCTCCCTGTTGGAACATGTAGAGAGAAAGGGAGAAATTGGGCATCCTATTTACAATCTCATAACGGATTAGAGAAGTCATTTTGAACTGAATCCAGCCTTCCTTGACTTTGAATTTAGACTCTCTCTTGTCTATGTGATGTTACCTGAGATTTACCCTTAAGAACATAAGTTAAAAACTGTGCTTTTCCTAAAGCAACTCAACCCCAGCATGTGTGGCATGTCTCTCCTGTAAACACCAACCTGGTCCAGTTCACAAAATGCCGAATACATGGGTGGGACCCACCTAGAGGCTGAGGCTTCACAATGTCTCTACTGATGAGCACCACATACAAAGTGGCGTTTCTCTAAAGAAAATATAACACACTCAACTTTGACATCTTGCCACAACACTAGGTAGTCTGTTACAGAGCTAAGGATGAGACTGGGGGATTGGATTTGGAGGAGATAAGAGAGAGTAAAGATCTGAAGCTTGTCTACCTAGTTCACTGGCCAACTTTTCTCTCTGCCAGGCATGGCTGGCAGGTTCCCCGGGAATGTCTGCTGGAATGTGGTCTAGGATAATGTAATATGTGGGGCCAGAAAAGAGGGGGAGAAACCACAGCAGGTGATCTGCTACAAAGTTGGAGGTGAGTCCAGGGACTTGGATTTTCAGTAGAGGAGAGGTGAAGATCTGCAGGTAGCCTACCAGCTTCCCTGGCTAGTGTGCCTTGCAGGTCCCGAAGGAATGTCCACTGGTGATGGGGCCTGAGATAATAGGATGAGTTGCAGAGAAGGTTGGAGGAGATCTGTGTGATCAGTTAGAGATGGAAGCAGAAGGGAAGGAGAAGTCACAGAGCAGGGTGAGAACAGAGAATTAGATTTGGGAGCAAGAAGAGGAGAAGTGAAGAAGTGAAGTTAGTCTACCTGTTCCCCTGACTGGAGTTATAACATCATTTTTACATTTGGTCATCCAGATATCCCCTCAGCACATATTTGTCAGTCAGTGAATGCTCTAAGGTGGGTATTCAGGTAAACAAAGACAAAGGTGCTTTTGACAGAGACATTTGCCATGACTTAGTTCTCTAAGTCCATATACTTCAGACTCAAATGTCAATCAAATAGAATCCTTAGCTTTCTGCCTCAGCCAATGGTGCCTACCATTTGATAAATCTCCTGTTTATCCACCCTCAACATTTGTACACCTTTTGGCATTATACAGAGAGGGGAAAAAACATTTAAAGCAGAAGTGAACTCTTTTCAAACTTATTGGACTTAAGCTTTATTTTCTCCCTGGGTACCACAGTTCATATCCTAGGGGAAGTCCTAACAGAGAGTCCTGGTTTATATAAATATACTCAAAGAGCTTGTGTTTGTTGTTATTGAAGAGAGCCATGCACAGGATTTAGGCTCCATAAAGTCTTGCCAGACCCATCTCCGAAAGTGGAGGAACCTAGAGATATGGGGCTAGAGAGGCGGCTCAGTGGCTCAGAGCTCTGGCTACTTTTTCGGAGGACTTGGGCTCAGTTCCCAGCACCCACATTCTGACTGACAACAGCTTCAAATTCCAGAATCAAGTGATCTGAAGGCTTCCCCTAGCCTCCACAGACACCATGCAAACATGTAATGTACAGACAAAACATGTAGATGGCCTGGTAATGTTTTTAAGTGAAGCACTCATTGTTCATGGCTCATCCAGATGATCCACAGACTGCAACATACACACACACACACACACACACACACACACACACACACACACACCTTTGCCTCCAGAATAATTAAACCAACAAAACAACAGGAAAACTGCAGACTGAATTCCTCTACTAACAAGCCCCTCCTATACAATTGCATTGATGTGGATGAGTACTGTGTATACACTAAGCCTTGGAACAGTATAGTGGGAGACGAATCGTGATCAGTTGGTGAGGGCCTGGACCCCACTGTTTGACCTATCTGTCTTAAGAAGTCATTAATAATGACAAATGCTGTTAAAGAGTCAATCAAGGAGGTTAATCCTGAGACATATTTAAGACTTTCTTTAAATTCAAGGCCAGGAGGTTGTAACTTCTCTAGTGTATCCTGTGACATGCAGCACAAAGAACTTAATCAAAATGCTAAGCTCCTTTGAAGCCACTCCTTCTGATTCTAAGTACAACCCTAGTAATGCCCCATTGAACAACCTTGCCCCAGCTCCCAGCTCCCAAACCAAAGAGACTGCACTCTGTGGTTTAAATTAAAGGAGGAGATGTGTTTCACACAAATTAGCTTCCCTATTGATGTGGTACATATTACAAAGATCAGTCTTCTTGTTTTAATTTAAACCCGTGTGCTGCAATTTTTATTTAATTTAAAACTAAATAAGAGCCAGGAGCTGATAGAAGAAGGGAAAATGCCAAGCCTAATTGAGCCCTGGCAGCCTTTTTGAAACCACTGACTTGGGAACTGCTAACTCCCAGACTGAGGAGTTTCCATACAGAGATGCCCCACTTTATCTGGCTGGGAGGAAGGCTAGAGAACTGTGGTTGTAGAAGGCAGAGGGGGTGTTAATTCATTTCCTACTGGTACACTTGGAAGAAGACATGGAGTTCATGATGTAACCTCTCACAGAACCCTAGATGAGTTTTAACCAGGGGACTATGACCACATTACAGATTCATATGAAAATTCATCCCTGAGCTCATCACACCATCACAAAACTAACAGTGCCAAGTTCGCTAGGCTTTGCTGCCTGTGTCCACTATCCAATCCATCATCCACTGGTACATATTAACATTCACAGCACTGCCAGCATGGAAGGAAGGGAAGAAAGATGTGGAAACAAAGATTAAAACTCATTTATTTATCAACATTTATTGCTTCGCCTTGGTTGTGTAAGGGCCAGCACTCCTGCTAATATCCAGTGGAGTGCTGTGTTCTTCAGCTTACGATCAATGGGAGTACTGATGCAGAGCAGAAGGCCGTCTTTCCCTTTCGTCATTTCGTGAAACAACAATTGTCCGGTTGTCTGAACATTTGAGACTCTGGCACAGAAGTATCCATATCTAGAAGAAACCAGCCAAGCAGACACCACAATACCTTACAGAATCATCTAACTGTTAGCACACGGTTTCAGCGTCTTTGGTCGCTTGGTGCCACACATTTCTTAAGAGCATTGTAGTGGCAGGAGGCTGTAGCAGTGGCCTAGTCTTCACTTCCTTGGTTGACTAGACTCAGACAGTACCCACAAAAGGAACCAAAGATTTGTCCCTGTGGACTTTCCTTCAGAGACCTACCTTTGAAAGCTAGGTCTTAGTTCCTAAAACATCCACAGCCTCCCAGAGTCATAAGAAGCCGAGGACAAAGTGTTCAAACCAGGACCTACCTGTAGGAAACATTTCCCTATTCAAACCATAGCAGCAGGAATAAAACTGAAGGCCAAGTCTCTGTGGTCTTTCATAGACTAATGAACCTCTGGTAAGGTGGCCTAGTGCATCCCAGTCATCAGTCACTCTCCAAAAGGGACACTTTCGTGCTCTCTTAATCCTGAGTACCTGTGCTAGTATTCTATCTCTGTGACCTGAAAAATTCTCAACTTGACATAACCTAGAGTCACCTGGGAAGATGGTCTCAATGAGGGACTATTTACTTGGGGTAAGTCCGTGGGCCTGTCTCTTGGAGTTATCTTTAATTTATGTGGAAAGGTCCAGTCCACTGTGGGAAGCACCATCCCCTAGGTTTGGGGTCCTGAATTATATTAAGAGTGGAGGAATTGGAATTATCACAGGCAAGCAAGCAAGCCAGCATGCATGTCTTCATTTCTTTCTATTTTTGACTATGGATGTAATATGATCAGCTATCTTAGTCTCTTGAGACTGTTGACTTCCGTGTAGACTGTAACATGGGATTGTGAGTTGAAATAAACCCTTTTCCCATAAGGTTCTTCTGTCAGTGGTCACTTTCCACTGTGGCTTCTACACCACGGTAAAGTAGAATATCATGGTGGAAACATAAAATGGACCCTCTTATCTCACAGCAGATAGAAACACAAAAGAGATGGGAAAATGGCAAGGACAAAACACCCTTCAAAACCATATCCCGCTGGACGGTGGACGTCTTTAATCCCAGCACTAGGGAGGCAGAGGCAGGCAGATTTCTGAGTTCGAGGTCAGCCTGGTCTACAGAGTGAGTCCCAGGACAGCCAGGGCTGTATAGAGGAAGAAAAAAAAAAAAACATATCCCTTCTACTAACTGGGCCTCCTCTCCCACCACCTCCCAATAATGCCATCAAATTATGAATGTACAATCAGAGCCCTTTGGTTTTGTCTCAATGACTGGATCCATCAGCTTTCAATAGATAAACCTTCTAGGGACCATGTCATATCTAAAATCACACCAATATTCCAAGTATTGAAATTGTCATTCCCTGAGAGCTCAATGTGACACTAAGCTTAATCTAATTCTGACAGTTTCCGGGTAATTCAAATGTATGTTTAGATTTGAGAAGAATGTTGCCGAAAGTCACTACAGTTCATGACTTCTGTTCTAAGACTATCGATTCAATTCATTCCACCCATGTCACTGTGTTATGTTTGCAGGGCTGTGTAACCAGTGCGGTACTGGACCACGTGCATTCCAGTAGCTGTGAATGTGTCGCAACACATTTGTCGATTATAATGTCATGTCAAAAGATTGGACATTTCTGATAGCCCGTCTTAGGTACCTCCATTTATCATCTGATCAGCACGGCATTGTTTACTTAGTTACTGAATGTCTTCCAATCTGTTCTTGCTAATATCTTTCTTCTAGCCCACCTTTACTTCCTAGTAATTCAATGGATTCTTCAGACCTCAGCTTGGACTTTTCTTGTTAGAAGGCTTTGTAACACCTCGAGTCTGAGGTGATATCCTTCTTACCTCTTTCTCTGACCTCCAGTATCATACTTTCCTAAAGGTCATTCTATTCTACCACGGTTGTCAGTCTGTCTACCTGTATCCCCTCTATGTTGGGAGTTTTGTAACTGCATGATGCGTATCTTTATAACTTGTCCCCAGAGCACTGCTTGAAGAAACTGAGTAGCCTTCTACATATACTTGGTAGATAATAGGAAAATAGATGAATGGTGTAACAACATTGTCCACCCAACTTAAATGGTATGTTTAATATATGTTGTCATTTAAGAATTATCCATTCTATCTTGTTTCATTTCTAGAAGCTTTGTGTTACAGAATTGCCCTGTTGTCTCTTACCAGCCTTAACCATTTCCACAGGTGGGAGATAAGCAGAAATAATTTCAAAGCAAGAGATTAACAATTAAAATCTACTATTATCTAGCCTGAACATTGGTAACAGTAATATTGGTAACAAGCCCTCAAAAATAAAGTGTGGATTTGAAAATATTTTCTAAATCTTTGTTTGCTTTATGCTGGGGGAATGTGTTTGCTTTCTTATTTAAAAACCCTGAGGTTATTTGAATCAAAAATAAAGCTAAACTTGTTATACTTAGGCAGATAATTTCTTTAACTGTGTGTTCAGGCTTATCTAAAACTTTGAAGTGTAAGGACCTGCGACAGAGCTTTGCCTTTCCTTTCTCTTCCTTACACGCCTAGAGAAGAGAGACATCCCAACAGAATCGCCCTCTGAGTATCCCCTACCCAACCTAAAATGCAGGGCTCCCCCTCTCCTGGGCTCTGTCTTCTCCCTGCCCTGGGCCTATCTTATGTAATTAATTAGTTCAGCAGTAGGCTACTAACCAACTAATGGAGCACAGAGATAGAACTTTTTCTCCATTAGAGGCTATGAATGTCGAAGCCCCATCTCTCTCAGGTGGTAAGCACTGTGGCCCGGGGCAGGCATTAGTGAGTGGTGACTACTATAGGTCTTCTGAGGTCTTTTAAGTGGGACGGGGTTAATCAGCTTATGCAGGAAACGAACCACAAAAATGTTTTAACCACCGTGTCAAGCAATCATGGGAAAAGTCATCTTGATAATGGATGAGCATGCACAGCACTGTTGTGGCAGAGCAGACAAGCATCACAGACCCACATGGATCACAGATCCCATTAGCTCCTCGCGCTCTCACCCACAGGGAAAGGGATGTATGATTGTGCTGAATACTGAATAGCTCAACCAGCCAAGGATGGTGACCAGACCATACATTTGTTTCTTCTGGTAGGAAGTCAAAATATTATCATTCTTCACTTAACTCCAAAATACATTTACAGTAAGAATTACTTGCTCTTGCATTTTTAAGCAGCAAATTAGATTCTGATGCTTGGCATGCCACAGTATTTTATAAATAGCAGCTACCATTGTGTCTAAGTACAAGGAATTCAGGCTCTAAAGTGGACCCCACCTTTTGTGATTCACAGGTTCTAACCCACAGATTCCTAGATTGCCAGATAGGAAAAAAAAATGTCCCTAGCCTAGGTACTTAGTGTTGAAAACCAAACTGCAGCTGTCTTAAAGCTGGAGAGATGGCTCGGCTGTTAAAAGTACTTGCTGTTCCTACAGAGGAAGTATCGGGTTGCTCACAACTGACTATAACTCAAGTTCCAGAGGATCTGGTGCCCTCTTCTGGCCTCTATAGGCACTGTACTCATGTAGAGCACATACAGATGTGCACAGCTGCAAGTACACACACACATGCACATAAACAAAAATAAGGTTTGTTTTCGTTGTTGCTGATTTTTTTTTGAATTGATTTTTTCCCACATATTCACATATTCACATAGTCACTGCCCCCTGCCCAGTCACACTGACCCACAATCCTTCTCCTCATTCCCTTCTCCTCTGAGTGGGTGGGGTGTCCCTGGTTATCCCCCCAGCCTGGCATTTCAGATATCTTCGAGATTATCTTCCTTTACCACTGAGGCCAGACAAAGCAGCCGAGCTAGTAGAAAATATCCCATGGACTGGCAACAGCTTTTGGGATATCCCTGTTCCAGTTGTTCAGGACCCACATGAAGACCAAGTTGCACATCTGCTACCTATGTGCAGGAGGCTTAGGTCCAGCACATGTATGTTCATTGGTTGATGGTTCAGTCTCTGAGAGCCCCAAGGGTCCAGGTTAGTGGACTCTGTTGGTCTTCCTGTGGAGTTTCTATCCCCTTCCAGCCCCACAATCATTCTTCCTATTCTTCTATAAGACTCCCCAAGCTCCATCCACTGCTTGGCTATGGGTGTCTGTATCTGTCTGGGTCAGCTGCTGGGTGGAGCCTCTCAGAAGACAGCCATGCTAGACTCCTGTCTGTAAACATAACAGAGTACCATTAATCATGTCAAAGGGTTGGTGCTTGTCCACGGGACTGGTTTCTGGTTGGGCCGGTTATTGCTTGGCCATCCCCTCAGTCTCTGTTCCATCCACAGCAACTTCATTTCTTGTAGACAGGAGGAATTTGAGGTTGAAAGTTTTGTGGGTGGGCTGTTGTCTCTATCACTCCACTGGGGTTCCTGCCTGGCTATAAGAGGTGGGAACACTTCAGATTCCATATCCCCAATGTACTGAGTCACATCTAAGGTCAACTCCATTGCTTCTTGGGCACCTCCTTTATCCCAACTCTCTGTCTCATCCTGCAGATGCCTCCTACCTCCTCATACCTGACAGCTGCAGATATCTGATCATTTCCATGGCCGTCTAGCCATCGCTCCTGTCCTTCTCCACCCCTGATCCTGAACCTCCCATTCTTCTCCCCATCTCCCCTCTCTTCCAGTTCCCTCCCTCCATCTGCCTCTTGTGGCTATTTTATTCCCCCTTCTAAGTTTCCCTCAATTGGGCCTTCCTTCTTGTTTATCTTCTTGGGATCTGTGAAGTGTAGCATGGTACCTACATTTCGTGGATAATATTCACTTATAAGTGAGTACATATCGTGCGTGTCCTTTTGGAAGTGGGTTACCTTTCTCAGGATGCTATTCTCAAGTTCCACCCATTTGCTTGCAAAACTCATGATGTCTTTATTTTTAATTGCTGAGTAGTATTCCATTCTGTAGATGTGCCACATTTTCCTTATCCATTACTCAGTTGAGGGACATCTACGTTGTTTCCAGTTTCTGGTTATTATGAATAAAGCTGCTATGAACACAGTTGAGGGAGTATCTTTGTAGCATGGTGGAGCATCTTTTGGATATATGCCCAGGAGTGATGTAGCACCCTATTTTTTGATTGGGTTATTTGGGTTGTTGGTGTCTAACTTCTTGAGTTCTTTGTAGCTGTTAGATGTTAGGCCTCTGTCAGATGTAGGGTTGGTGAAGATCCTTTCCTAATCTGTAGGCTGCCATTTTGTCCTGTTGACAGTGTCCTTTGCCTTACAGATGCTTTGCACTTTCCTGAGGTCCCACTTATCAATTGTTGGTCCTAGAGCCTGAGCCATTGGTATTCTGTTCAGGAAATTGTCTTCTGTACCAATGCATTCAAGGGTATTTCTCACTTTCTCTTCTATGATATTTAGCATATCTGGTTTTATGTTGAGGTCCTTGACCCACTTGGAATTGAGATTTTTAAGGATACTTGAAAAGTCAGTCCGCCTGCCCAGGAACTGACATCTTGAGACACACAGAGGGGAAGTTTGTTTGTTTGTTTGTTTGCTTGCTTGTGTGCTTGCTTTCACCATCATAGATGACAATTTGATAGTCCATATGCAGGCATGAATCCTGAATCACTACATCAACCAAAACATTAAAAGTCAAAGTACCAGTTTGTATATGAAAAAATATAGTGTTCCCCTCCCCCCACAAGTATCCATGTAAAACATAGTTGATTTTTGGCATTTTGCAGAGCGTGAAGAAGTGACATGATCTCGAAATGACCAGACTCACTTATCTTTTGAGACAGTATAACTAACAAAAGCATGTGAGACCCCAGCATACTCAGTAATGAGAGATTATAACCCAGAATAACACTGTTCCCTGTGTTCTGGGAATAAGGTCTTAGTGGCATGGACAATTTAGCCAATCTGTTCTAGAATTTTCATGTACACTTGGGGCTTACAAGATGTCCACAGTGAACCAATATTTTATTGATATTTTTAACCAAATTAACCTATACTTATCCACTGTGGCAAGCAAACAGACCACGTAATTCTATCCTATTTCCTGCCTGAATTTATTTACTAATTTCTTGTCAGCTCAGAACATGAAGTAGACAAAAACCATAGAAAACTATTAACATAAGCAAACCAATTTCAAAAAATTAGCTTCTATGCACAGCACAAATCCCTTGTAATATTTGCCTCGGGTTCTATAGACAGAGCTCAAAAGAAACCAATAGAATTGATTCAAATCCGTTATATGTGCAAATGAGCAAGAAGCAGTTGAGTTTACAAATGCCTTGCACTGAACACCCATAGGGCCATTTAGTAATTCAAAATTTTGTAGTATTAACTCTGATATATTGAGACAGTTCAAACACTGGTCAGCTAGTGTTTCATGCATTGACCAATTTCTGTGGTGAAATAGCACTTCTTGCTCTGCCTCCCAGCCTCCAGAAGGCTCTGCCAGGAATCTATCTCAAAGTCCAGAGCTTTAGAGGGTGACTGGTTCCTGATGAGAGAAGGAAGAAACCCCAGGTAGCTAATCTGTGACTCATATAGTCTTTCCATTTGCAAAATGCTCACTGGTGCCATCAAGGCACCCACTAAGGCTCTACACCTTATGGAAGTGATTTTCAATCCCATAGCACATATGTAAGTATATGTGTTAAGGTTTGTTGATTTGGGAGCCTTTCCTTCTCTCTCTCTCTCTCTCTCTCTCTCTCTCTCTCTCTCTCTCTCT